>NW_027640390.1:0-52000 GCF_949752795.1 Hyperoodon ampullatus | reverse complement strand
AGAACGGACACACTGTGAATACGAAAGGTTTCTAAAACTCAACGAATAGTCCCTCTCCTGGTGCTCCGGTTTGACTTTCCATCTGCTTTACTATCAACCTCCCAACTTGGAGAGACAGCCCCTTTAACCTCCTGGTTCGCACAGGTTGCCAATTTGGCAGAGGATGAAAGGGAAGAGGGAGAACCAATGAGAGAGTAGCTGTTAGGCATTTGGACGGGCACATATCACTGTAATTTCCCGGCAGGAAGAAGAATTAACCAAAGTCTCAGCCCCCCACAGGGAAACAGTATAGGTCCTGAACCAAAATTTTGGACTTGCAGTCAGCTCACCAAAAACGAGTTGAAAAATGGAGCTCAGGGGCACAGCAATTCACAAACTGGCCGAGTAATAAAGGAAAACTATCGTCCAAAAATCTGTTAAGGGAAGGCAACGAGGCGGACTTGAAAGCGAGGCAGAATAGCAGGAAACAGATTTCAAGAGGTACGTTGGAATCGCCTTTAAAGCACAGGAAGAGGGGCACAACTTCGACAATGATGCACAAGGCCAAAAAGGGCATATGCGTTTTCTCCTGAATATATTCAGGAGAAAACGCATACGCCCTTTGTGGCCATCAAGCAAGCGGGCAATGCAAATCTGCACTACAGAGAAGTATCACTTACCACCTGTCAAAAGGGACATCCACAAAATGTGTAAAAACCAGAAAGGCAAGACAGGCCCTGGAGAACAGGGAGCCTTGTTATGCTGATGGGCAGGATGTAAATTGCCAACTGCCTCTCTGGAGGAGTGCATTGTGTTCCCTAAAACAAGTAAAGAACAGAGCTACAGAGCCAAGGGCACTTCCAGTCTAGGGAATATACCTTGGGAAAACTGAAAATCAATAAGACAGAGCCACCCCAAAATTTAGGGCTGCACTGCTTACAAGGACCTCAACTTGGGTACACCTTAAATATCCCAGGAAATATAAAAATGGTTCAAAAAATTGTGGTACTTACGTACGATGGAATATCCCTCAGCCATGAAATCAATGTCATAAGACCAGTAGCAGCAAAATGGGTGGATTCAGGTACGATGATTCTAAGTGAAATAAGTCACAGAGAAAAAGAAACTTATCATAAGATATCACTCATGAAGATCCTGGAAACATGGCTACACTTGAACTGAGTTAGGAAAGAGAAGAATGTCTCACATTTAGAAAACACTCTTATGCCTGCTTAAGGGGGAAGGAGAGGTGGGGTGATGCATAAAACCAGAGTTTGATATAAGCACAGGTACCGTTCCAAAAACCAACTAAGGAATAGACAAGACCTACACCTTCCTCAGTGAAAGGGACTCAAAACCCCATATTTCCCTCAGAGGAATATATCTGACTAGTAAGAATCTTAAAACCAATGTATTGATATGTCTCCGTAAGGGAATCAAGTGTGTCTAGAATGGCATAAACGTGGCAGCGAGAATCAGCTCAAAACCAGTATAAAAAGGAATTTCAAAAACAAAACAAAAAAACTGGGAAATTCTTTACAATTCCTTCAGGGTCTCTGATGAAGTCCGGAATGACCCTATGTACAATGACAGCTGGATGTGGCATAAGGCTGGACACTTTGGACTGAGAGGATTGGTGCGATTGGGTGAGCAAATGCAGACCCTTTAAAGAAATAATGCATGGCACCCATTCCATGGGTCCCAACTCTCCAGGTTGAAGGGAATATTACTACAGCTATGACATGTACGGGAAACCTAGAGAACGGACACACTGTGAATACAAAAAGTTTCTAAATCTCAACGAATAGTGCCTATCATGGTGCTCTGGTTTGACTTTCCATCTGCTTTAATATCAATCTCGCAACTTGGAGAGACAGCCCCTTTAACCTCCTGGTTCGCACACGTTGCCAATTTGGCAGAGGGTGAAAGGGAAGAGGGAGAACCAATGAGAGAGTAGCTCTTAGGCATTTGGACGGGCACATGTCACTCTAATTTCCCAGCAGGAAGAAGAATTAACCAAAGTCTCAGCCACCCACCGGGAACCAGTATAGGTTCTGAGCCAAAATTTTGGACTTGCAGTCAGCTCACAAAAAGGACTTGAAAAATGGAGCTCAGGGGCACAGCAATTCACAAACTGGCCTGTAATAAAGGACAACTATCGTTCTAAAATCTGTTGAGGGAGGAATAAGAACCGGACTTGAAAGCGAGGCAGAATAGGAAGAAACAGATTTCAAGAGGTACGTTGGCATCGGCATTAAACCACAGGAAGAGGGGCACAACTTCGACAATGATGCACTTGGCCAAAAAGGGCGTATGCGTTTTGTCCTGAATATATTCAGGAGAAAATGCATACGCCCTTTTTGGCAAAGCAAGAAAGCAGGCAATGCAAATCTGCACAAAAAGAAGTATCACTTCCAACCAGTCAAAAGGGACATCCACAAAATGTGTAAAAATCAGAAAGGCAAGACAGGCCCTGGAGAACAGGGAGCCTTGATATGCTGATGGGCAGGATGTAAATTGCCAACTGCTTCTCTGGAGGAGTACATTGTGTTCCCTAAAACAAGTAAAGAACAGAGCTACAGAGCCAAGGGCACTTCCAGTCTTTTGAATATACCTTTGGTAAACCGAAAATCAATAAGACAGAGACACACCAAAATTTAGGGCTGCACTGCTTACAAGGACCTCAAATTGGGTACACCTTAAATATCCCAGGAAATATAAAAATGGTTCAAAAAATTGTGGTACTTACGTACGATGGAATATCCCTCAGCCATGAAATCAATGTCATAAGACCAGTAGCAGCAAAATGGGTGGATTCAGGTACGATGATTCTAAGAGAAATAAGTCACACAGAAAAAGAAACTTATCATAAGATATCACTTATGAAGATCCTGTAAACATGGCTACACTTGAACTGAGTTAGGAAAGAGAACAGTGTCTGACATTTAGAAAACACTCTTATGCCTGCTTAAGGGGGAAGGAGAGGTGGGGTGATGCATAAAACCAGAGTTTGATATAAGCACAGGTACCGTTCCAAAAACCAACTATGGAATAGACAAGACCTACACCTTCCTCAGTGAAAGGGACTCAAAACCCCATATTTCCCGCAGAGGAATATATCTGACTAGTAAGAATCTTAAAACCTATGTATTGATATGTCTCCGTAAGGGAATCAAGTGTGTCTAGACTGGCATAAACATGGCAGCGAGAATCAGCTCAAACCCACTATAAAAAGGAATTTCAAAAACAAAACAAAAAAACTGGGAAATTCTTTACAATTCCTTCAGGGTCTCTGATGAAACCTGGAATGACCCTATCTACAACGACAGCTGGATGTGGCAAAAGGCTGGACAATTGGGACTGAGAAGATTGGTGAGATTGGGTGCGCAAATGCAGACCCTTTAAAGCAATAATGCATGGAACCTATTCCATGGGTCCCAACTCTCCAGGTTGAAGGGAATATTACTACAGTTATTACATGTACGGGAAACCTAGAGAACGGACACACTGTGAATACGAAAGGTTTCTAAAACTCAACGAATAGTCCCTCTCCTGGTGCTCCAGTTTGACTTTCCATCTGCTTAACTATCAATCTCCCAACTTGGAGAGACAGCCCCTTTAACCTCCTAGTTGGCATATGTTGCCAATTTCTCAGAGGATGAAAGGGAAGAGGGAGAACCAATGTGAGAGTAGCTGTTAGGCATTTGGAAGGGCACATGTCACTCTAATTTACCAGCACGAAGAAGAATTAACCAAAGACTCAGCCACCCACCAGGAACCCGTATAGGTTCTGAGGCAAAATTTTGGGCTTGCAGTCAGCTCACAAAAAACGAGTTGAAAAATGGAGCTCAGGGGCACAGCAATTCACAAACTGCCCGAGTAATAATGGACAACTATCGTTCAAAAATCTGTTGAGGGACGACAAAGAACCGGACTTGAAAGCGAGGCAGAATAGGAAGAAACAGATTTCAAGAGGTACGTTGGCATCGGTTTTAAAGCACAGGAAGAGGGGCCCAAATTCTACAATGATGCAATTGGCCAAAAAGGGTGTATGCGTTTTCTCCTTCAGGAGGAAACGCATACGCCCTTTTTGGCCAAGCAAGCAAGCGGGCAATGCAAATCTGCACTACAGAGAAGTATCACTTCCCACCGGTCAAAAGGGACATCCACAAAATGTGTAAAAACCAGAAAGGCAAGACAGGCCCTGGAGAACAGGGAGCACTGTTATGTTGATGGGCGGGATGTAAATTGCCAACTGCCTCTCTGGAGGAGTGCATTGTGTTCCCTAAAACAAGTAAAGAACAGAGCTACAGAGCCAAGGGCACTACCAGTTTAGGGAATATACCTTGGGAAAACTGAAAATCAATAAGTCAGAGCCACCCCAAAATTTAGGGCTGCACTGCTTACAAGGACCTCAACTTGGGTACACCTTAAATATCCCAGGAAATATAAAAATGGTTCAAAAAATTGTGGTACTTACGTACGATGGAATATCCCTCAGCCATGAAATCAATGTCATAAGACCAGTAGCAGCAAAATGGGTGGATTCAGGTACGATGATTCTAAGTGAAATAAGTCACAGAGAAAATGAAACTTATCATAAGATATCACTTATGAAGATCCTGTAAACATGGCTACACTTGAACTGAGTTAGGAAAGAGAACAGTGTCTCACATTTAGAAAACACTCTTATGCCTGCTTAAGGGGGAAGGAGACGTGGGGTGATGCATAAAACCAGAGTTTGATATAAGCACAGGTACCGTTCCAAACACCAGGTATGGAATAGACAAGACCTACACCGTCCTCAGTGAAAGGGACTCAAAACCCCATATTTCCCGCAGAGGAATATATCTGACTAGTAAGAATCTTAAAACCTATGGATTGATGTGTCTCCGTAAGGGAATCAAGTGTGTCTAGACTGGCATAAACATGGCAGCGAGAATCAGCTCAAACCCACTATAAAAAGGAATTTCAAAAACAAAACAAAAAAACTGGGAAATTCTTTACAATTCCTTCAGGGTCTCTGATGAAACCTGGAATGACCGTATCTACAACGACAGCTGGATGTGGCATAAGGCTGGACACTTGGGACTGAGAGGATTGGTGAGATTGGGTGAGCAAATGCAGACCCTTTAAAGCAATAATGCATGGCACCGATTCCATGGGTCCCAACTCTCCAGGTTGAAGGGAATATTACTACAGTTATAACATGTACGAGAAACCTAGAGAACGGACACACTGTGAATACGAAAGGTTTCTAAAACTCAATGAATAGTCCCTCTCCTGGTGCTCCGATTTGACTTTCCATCTGCTTTACTATCAATCTCCCATCTTGGAGAGACAGCCCCTTCAACCTCCTGGTTCAAACAGGTTTCCAATTTGGCAGAGTATGAAATGGAAGAGGGAGAACCAATGAGAGAGTAGCTGTTAGGCATTTAAATGGGCACATATCACTCTAACTTCCCGCCAGGAAGAAGAATTAAATAAAGTCTCAGCGCCCCACCGGGAAACTGCATAGGTCCTGAACCAAAATTTTGGACTTGTGGTCAGCTCACCAATAACGATTTGAAAAATGGAGCTCAGGGGCACAGCAATTCACAAACTGGCCGAGTAATAAAGGACAACTATCGTCCAAAAATCTGTTGAGGGAAGGCAACGAGGCGGACTTGAAAGCGAGGCAGAATAGCAGGAAACAGATTTCAATAGGTATGTTGGAATCGCCTTTAAAGCACAGGAAGAGGGGCACAACTTCGACAATGATGCACTTGGCCAAAAAGGGCGTATGGGTTTTCTCCTGAATATATTCAGCAGAAAACGCATACGCCCATTTTGGCCAAGCAAGCAAGTGGGCAATGCAAATCTGCACTACAAAGAAGTATCACTTCCCACCGGTCAAAAGGGACATCCACAAAATGTGTAAAAACCAGAAAGGCAAGACAGGCCTTGGAGAACAGGGAGCCTTGTAATGCTGATGGGCGGGATGTAAATTGCCAACTGCCTCTCTGGAGGAGTACATTGTGTTCCCTAAAACAAGTAAAGAACAGAGCTACAGAGCCAAGGGCACTTCCAGTCTATGGAATATACCTTGGGAAAACAGAAAATAAATAAGACAGAGCCACCCCAAAATTTAGGGCTGCACTGCTTACAAGGACCTCAACTTGGGTACACCTTAAATATCCCAGGAAATATAAAAATGGTTCAAAAAATTGTGGTACTTACGTACGATGGAATATCCCTCAGCCATGAAATCAATGTCATAAGACCAGTAGCAGCAAAATGGGTGGATTCAGCTACGATGATTCTAAGTGAAATAAGTCACACAGAAAAAGAAACTTATCATAAGATATCACTTATGAAGATCCTGTAAACATGGCTACACTTGAACTGAGTTAGGAAAGAGAACAGTGTCTCACATTTAGAAAACACTCTTATGCCTGCTTAAGGGGGAAGGAGAGGTGGGGTGATGCATAAAAACAGAGTTTGATATAAGCACAGGTACCGTTCCAAAAACCAACTATGGAATAGACAAGACCTACACCTTCCTCAGTGAAAGGGACTCAAAACCCCATATTTCCCACAGAGGAAAATATCTGACTAGTAAGAATCTTAAAACCTATGGATTGATATGTCTCCGTAAGGAAATCAAGTGTGTCTAGACTGGCATAAACATGGCAGCGAGAATCAGCTCAAACCCACTATCAAAAGGAATTTCAAAAACAAAACAAAAAAACTGGGAAATTCTTTACAATTCCTTCAGGGTCTCTGATGAAACCTGGAATGACCCTATCTACACTGACAGCTGGATGTGGCATAAGGAGGGACACTTGGGACTGAGACGATTGGTGAGATTGGGTGAGCAAATGCAGAACCTTTAAAGCACAAATGCCTGGCTCCCATACCATGGGTCCCAACTCTCCAGGTTGAAGGGAATATTACTACAGTTATAACATGTACGGGAAACCTAGAGAACGGACACACGGTGAATACGAAAGGTTTCTAAAACTCAACGAATAGTCCCTCTCCTGGTGCTCCGGTTTGACTTTCCATCTGCTTTACTATCCACCTCCCAACTTGGAGAGACAGCCCCTTTAACCTCCTGGTTCGCACAGGTTGCCAATTTGGCAGAGGATGAAAGGGAAGAGGGAGAACCAATGAGAGAGTAGCTGTTAGGCATTTGGACGGGCACATATCACTGTAATTTCCCGGCAGGAAGAAGAATTAACCAAAGTCTCAGCCACCCACCGGGAACCAGTATAGGTCCTGAACCAAAATTTTGGACTTGCGGTCAGCTCACCAAAAACGAGTTGAAAAATGGAGCTCAGGGGCACAGCAATTCACAAACTGGCCGAGTAATAAAGGACAACTATCGTCCAAAAATCTGTTGAGGGAAGGCAACGAGGCGGACTTGAAAGCGAGGCAGAATAGCAGGAAACAGATTTCAAGAGGTATGTTGGAATCACCTTTAAAGCACAGGAAGAGGGGCACAACTTCGACAATGATGCACTTGGCCAAAAAGGGCGTATGCATTTTCTGCTGAATATATTCAGGAGAAAACACATACGCCCCGTTTGGCCAAGCAAGCAAGCGGGCAATGCAAATCTGCACTACAAAGAAGTATCACTTCCCACCGGGCACAAGGGACATCCACAAAATGTGTAAAAACCAGAAAGGCAAGACAGGCCCTGGAGAACAGGGAGCCTTGTTATGCTGATGGGCGGGATGTGAATTGCCAACTGCCTTTCTGGAGGAGTGCATTGTGTTCCCTAAAACAAGTAAAGAACAGAGCTACAGAGCCAAGGGCACTTCCAGTCTAGGGAATATACCTTGGGAAAACTGAAAATTAATAAGACAGAGCCACCCCAAAATTTAGGGCTTCACTGCTTACAAGGACCTCAACTTGGGTACACCTTAAATATCCCAGGAAATATAAAAATGGTTCAAAAAATTGTGGTACTTACGTACGATGGAATATCCCTCAGCCATGAAATCAATGTCATAAGACCAGTAGCAGCAAAATGGGTGGATTCAGGTACGATGATTCTAAGTGAAATAAGTCACACAGAAAAAGAAACTTATCATAAGATATCACTTATGAAGATCCTGTAAACATGGCTACACTTGAACTGAGTGAGGAAAGAGAACAGTGTCTCACATTTAGAAAACACTCTTATGCCTGCTTAAGGGGGAAGGAGAGGTGGGGTGATGCATAAAACCAGAGTTTGATATAAGCACAGGTACCGTTCCAAAAACCAACTATGGAATAGACAAGACCTACACCTTCCTCAGTGAAAGGGACTCAAAACCCCATATTTCCCGCAGAGGAATATATCTGACTAGTAAGAATCTTAAAACCTATGGATTGATATGTCTCCGTAAGGGAATCAAGTGTGTTTAGACTGCCATAAACATGGCAGCGAGAATCAGCTCAAACCCACTATCAAAAGGAATTTCAAAAACAAAACAAAAAAACAGGGAAATTCTTTCCAATTCCTTCAGGGTCTCTGATGAAACCTGGAATGACCCTATCTACAACGACAGCTGGATGTGGCATACGGCTGGACACTTGGGACTGAGAGGATTGGTGAGATTGGGTGAGCAAAGCAGACCCTTTAAAGCAATAATGCATGGCACCCATTCCATGGGTCCCAACTCTCCAGGTTGAAGGGAATATTACTACAGTTATAACATGTACGGGAAACCTAGAGAGCGGACACACTGTGAATACGAAAGGTTTCTAAAACTCAACGAATAGTCCCTCTCCTGGTGCTCCGGTTTGACTTTCCATCTGCTTTACTATCCACCTCCCAACTTGGAGAGACAGCCCCTTTAACCTCCTGGTTCGCACAGGTTGCCAATTTGGGAGAGGATGAAAGGGAATAGGGAGAACCAATGAGAGAGTAGCTGTTAGGCATTTGGACGGGCACATATCACTGTAATTTCCCGACAGGAAGAAGAATTAACCAAAGTCTCAGCCACCCAACGGGAACCAGCATAGGTCCTGAACCAAAATTTTGGACTTGCGGTCAGCTCACCAAAAACGAGTTGAAAAATGGAGCTCAGGGGCACAGCAATTCACAAACTGGCCGAGTAATAAAGGACAACTATCGTCCAAAAATCTGTTGAGGGAAGGCAACGAGGTGGACTTGAAAGCGAGGCAGAATAGCAGGAAACAGATTTCAAGAGGTACGTTGGAATCACCTTTAAAGCACAGGAATAGGGGCACAACTTCGACAATGATGCACTTGGCCAAAAAGGGCGTATGGGTTTTCTCCTGAATATATTCAGCAGAAAACGCATACGCCCTTTTTGGCCAAGCAAGCAAGTGGGCAATGCAAATCTGCACTACAAAGAAGTATCACTTCCCACCGGCCAAAAGGGACATCCACAAAATGTGTAAAAACCAGAAAGGCAAGACAGGACCTGGAGAACAGGGGGCCTTGTTATGCTGATGGGCGGGATGTAAATTGCCAACTGCCTCTATGGAAGAGTGCATTGTGTTCCCTAAAACAAGTAAAGAACAGAGCTACAGAGCCAAGGGCACTTCCAGTCTAGGGAATATACCTTGGGAAAACTGAAAATCAAAAAGACAGAGACACCCCAAAATTTAGGGCTGCACTGCTCACAAGGACCTCAACTTGTGTACAACTTAAATATCCCAGGAAATATAAAAATGGTTCAAAAAATTGTGGTACTTACGTACGATGGAATATCCCTCAGCCATGAAATCAATGTCATAAGACCAGTAGCAGCAAAATGGGTGGATTCAGGTACGATGATTCTAAGTGAAATAAGTTACACAGAAAAAGAAACTTATCATAAGATATCACTTATGAAGATCCTGTAAACATGGCTACACTTGAACTGAGTTAGGAAAGAGAACAGTGTCTCACATTTAGAAAACACTCTTATGCCTGCTTAAGGGGGAAGGAGAGGTGGGGTGATGCATAAAACCAGAGTTTGATATAAGCACAGGTACCGTTCCAAAAACCAACTATGGAATAAACAAGACCGACACCTTCCTCAGTGAAAGGGACTCAAAACCCCATATTTCCCGCAGAGGAATATATCTGACTAGTAAGAATCTTAAAACCTATATATTGATATGTCTCCGTAAGGGAATCAAGTGTGTCTAGACTGGCATAAACATGGCAGAGAGAATCAGCTCAAACCCACTATAAAAAGGAATTTCAAAAACAAAACAAAAAAACTGGGAAGTTCTTTACAATTCCTTAAGGGTATCTGATGAAACCTGGAATGACCCTATCTACAATGACACCTGGATGTGGCATAAGGAGGGACACTTGGGACTGAGACGATAGGTGAGATTGGGTGAGCAAATGCAGACCCTTTAAAGCACAAATGCCTGGCACCCATTCCATTGGTCCCAACTCTCCAGGTTGAAGGGAATATTACTACAGCTATAACATGTACGGGAAACCTAGAGAACGGACACACTGTGAATACGAAAGGTACTAAAACTCAACGAATTGTCCCTCTCCTGGTGCTCCGGTTTGACTTTCCATCTGATTTACTCTAAACCTCCCAACTTGGAGAGAAAGCCCCTTTAACCTCCTGGTTCGCACAGGTTGCAAATTTGGCAGAGGATGAAAGGCCAGAGGGAGAACCAATGAGAGAGTAGCTGTTAGGCATTTGGACGGGAACATATCACCGTAATTTCCCGGCAGGAAGAAGAATTAACCAAAGTCTCAGCCACAAACCGGGAACCAGTATAAGTCCTGAACCAAAATTTTGGACTTGCGGTCAGCTCACCAAAAACGAGTTGAAAAATGGAGCTCAGGGGCACAGCAATTCACAAACTGGCCGAGTAATAAAGGGCAACTATCGTCCAAAAATCTGTTGAGGGAAGGCAACGAGGCGGACTTGAAAGCGAGGCAGAATAGCAGGAAACAGATTTCAAAAGGTACGTTGGAATCGCCTTTAAAGCACAGGAAGAGGGGCACAACTTCGACAATGATGCACTTGGCCAAAAAGGGCGTATGTGTTTTCTCCTGAATACATTCAGGAGAAAACGCATACGCCCTTTTTGGCCAAGCAAGCAAACGGGCAATGCAAATCTGCACTACAAAGAAGTATCACTTCCCACCGGTCAAAAGGGACATCCACAAAATGTGTAAAACCCAGAAAGGCAAGACAGGCCCTGGAGAACAGGGAGCCTTGTTATGCTGATGGGCGGGATGTAAATTGCCAACTGCCTCTCTGGAAGAGTGCATTGTGTTCCCTAAAACAAGTAAAGAACAGAGCTACAGAGCCAAGGGCACTTCCAGTCTAGGGAATATACCTTGGGAAAACTGAAAATCAATAAGACAGAGCCACCCCAAAATTTAGGGCTGCAGTGCTTACAAGGACCTCAACTTGGGTACACCTTAAATATCCCAGGAAATATCAAAATGGTTCAAAAAATTGTGGTACTTACGTACGATGGAATACCCGTCAGCCATGAAATCAATGTCATAAGACCAGTAGCAGCAAAATGGGTGGATTCAGGTACGATGATTCTAAGTGAAATAAGTCACACAGAAAAAGAAACTTATCATAAGATATCAGTTATGAAGATCCTGTAAACATGGCTACACTTGAACTGAGTTAGGAAAGAGAACAGTGTCTCACATTTAGAAAACACTCTTATGCCTGCTTAAAGGGGAAGGAGAGGTGGGGTGATGCATAAAACCAGAGTTTGATATAAGCACAGGTACCGTTCCAAAAACCAACTATGGAATAGACAAGACCAACACCTTCCTCAGTGAAAGGGACTCAAAACCCCATATTTCCCGTAGGGGAATATATCTGACTAGTAAGAATCTTAAAACCTATGGATTGATATGTCTCCGTAAGGGAATCAAGTGTGTCTAGACTGGCATAAACATGGCAGCGAGAATCAGCTCAAAACCAGTATAAAAATGAATTTCAAAAACAAAACAAAAAAACTGGGAAATTCTTTACAATTCCTTCAGGGTCTCTGATGAAACCTGGAATGAGCCTATCTACAATGACAGCTGGATGTGGCATAAGGCTGGACACTTGGGACTGAGAGGATTGGTGAGATTGGGTGAGCAAATGCAGACCCTTTAAAGCAATAATGCATGGCACCCTTTCCATGGGTCCCAACTCTCCAGGTTGAAGGGAATATTACTACAGTTATAACATGTACGGGAAACCTAGAGAACGGACACACTGTGAATACGAAAGATTTCTAAAACTCAACGAATAGTCCCTCTCCTGTTGCTCCGGTTTGACTTTCCATTTGCTTTTCTATCAATCTCCCAACTTGGAGAGACAGCCCCTTTAACCTCCTGGTTCGCACAGGTTTCCAATTTGGCAGAAGATGAAAGGGAATAGGGAGAACCAATGAGAGAGTAGCTGTTAGGCATTTCGACGGGCACATATCACTGTAATTTCCAGGGAGTAAGAAGAATTAAACAAAGTCTCAGCCTCCCATGGGGAACCAGTATAGGTCCTGAACCAAAATTTTGGACTTGCGGTCAGCTCACCAAAAACGAGTTGAAAAATGGAGCTCAGGGGCACAGCAATTCACAAACTGGCCGAGTAATAAAGGACAACTATCGTCCAAAAATCTGTTGAGGGATGGCAACGAGGCGGACTTGAAAGCGAGGCAGAATAGCAGGAAACAGATTTCAAGAGGTACGTTGGAATCGCCTTTAAAGCACAGGAAGAGGGGCACAACTTCGACAATGATGCACTTGGCCAAAAAGGGCGTATGCGTTTTCTCCTGAATATATTCAGGAGAAAACGCATACGTCCTTTTTGGCCAAGCAAGCAAGCGGGCAATGTAAATCTGCACTACAAAGAAGTATCACTTCTCACCAGTCAAAAGGGACATCCACAAAATGTGTAAAAACCAGAAAGGCAAGACAGGCACTGGAGAACAGGGAGCCTTGTTATGCTGATGGGCGGGATGTAAATTGCCAACTGCCTCTCTGGAGGAGTGCATTGTGTTCCCTAAAACAAGTAAAGAACAGAGCTACAGAGCCAAGGCCACTTCCAGTCTAGGGAATATACCTTGGGAAAACTGAAAATCAATAAGACAGAGCCACCCTAAAATTTAGGGCTGCACTGCTTACAAGGACCTCAACTTGGGTACACCTTAAATATCCCAGGAAATATAAAAATGGTTCAAAAAATTGTGGTAATTACGTACGATGGAATATCCCTCAGCAATGAAATCAATGTCATAAGACCAGTAGCAGCAAAATGGGTGGATTCAGGTACGATGATTCTAAGTGAAATAAGTCACACAGAAAAAGAAACTTATCATAAGATATCACTTATGAAGATCCTGTAAACATGGCTACACTTGAACTGAGTTAGGAAAGAGAACAGTGTCTCAAATTTAGAAAACACTCTTTTGCCTGCTTAAGGGGGAAGGAGAGGTGGGGTGATGCATAAAACCAGAGTTTGATATAAGCACAGGTACCGTTCCAAAAACCAACTATGGAATAGACAAGACCTACACCTTCCTCAGTGAAAGGGACTCAAAACACCATATTTCCCGCAGAGGAATATATCTGACTAGTAAGAATCTTAAAACCTATGTATTGATATGTCTCCGTAAGGGAATCAAGTGTGTCTAGACTGGCATAAACATGGCAGCGAGAATCAGCTCAAACCCACTATAAAGAGGAATTTCAAAAACAAAACAAAAAAACTGGGAAATTCTTTACAATTCCTTCAGGGTCTCTGATGAAACCTGGAATGACCGTATCTACAACGACAGCTGGATGTGGCATAAGGCTGGACACTTGGGACTGAGAAGATTGGTGAGATTGGGTGAGCAAATGCAGACCCTTTAAAGCACAAATGCCTGGCACCCATTCCATGGGTCCCAACTCTCCAGGTTGAAGGGAATATTACTACAGCTATAACATGTACGGGAAACCTAGAGAACGGACACACTGTGAATACGAAAGATTTCTAAAACTCAACGAATAGTCCCTCTCCTGGTGCTCCGGTATGACTTTCCATCTGCTTTACTATCAATCTCCCAACTTGGAGAGACAGCCCCTTTAACCTCCTGGTTCGCGCAGCTTTCCAATTTGGCAGAAGATGAAAGGGAATAGGGAGAACCAATGAGAGAGTAGCTGTTAGGCATTTCGACGGGCACATATCACTGTAATTTCCAGGCAGTAAGAAGAATTAAACAAAGTCTCAGCCACCCACGGGGAACCAGTGTAGGTCCTGAACCAAAATTTTGGACTTGCGGTCAGCTCACCAAAAACGAGTTGAAAAATGGAGCTCAGGGGCACAGCAATTCACAAACTGGCCGAGTAATAAAGGACAACTATCGTCCAAAAATCTGTTGAGGGAAGGCAACGAGGCGGACTTGAAAGCGAGGCAGAATAGCAGGAAACAGATTTCAAGAGGTACGTTGGAATCACCTTTAAAGCACAGGAAGAGGGGCACAACTTCGACAATGATGCACTTGGCCAAAAAGGGCGTATGCGTTTTCTCCTGAATATATTCAGGAGAAAACGCATACGCCCTTTTTGGCCAAGCAAGCAAGCGGGCAATGCAAATCTGCACTACAAAGAAGTATCACATCCCACCGGTCAAAAGGGACATCCACAAAATGTGTAAAAACCCGAAAGGCAAGACAGGCCCTGGAGAACAGGGAGCCTTGTTATGCTGATGGATGGGATGTAAATTGCCAACTGCCTCTCTGGAGGAGTACATTGTATTCCCTAAAACAAGGAAAGAACAGAGCTACAGAGCCAAGGGCACTTACAGTCTAGGGAATATACCTTGGGAAAACTGAAAATCCATAAGACAGAGCCACCCCAAAATTTAGGGTTGAACGGCTTACAAGGACCTCAACTTGGGTACACCTTAAATATCCCAGGAAATATAAAAATGGTTCAAAAAATTGTGGTACTTACGTACGAAGGAATATCCCTCAGCCATGAAACCAATGTCATAAGACCAGTAGCAGCAAAATGGGTGGATTCAGGTACGATGATTCTAAGTGAAATAAGTTACCCAGAAAAAGAAACTTATCATAAGATATCACTTATGAAGATCCTGTAAACATGGCTACACTTGAACTGAGTTAGGAAAGAGAACAGTGTCTCACATTTAGAAAACACTCTTATGCCTGCTTAAGGGTGAAGGAGAGGTGGGGTGATGCATAAAACCAGAGTTTGATATAAGCACAGGTACCGTTCCAAAAACCAACTATGGAATAGACAAGACCTACACCTTCCTCAGTGAAAGGGACTCAAAACCACATATTTCCCGCAGAGGAATATATCTGACTACTAAGAATCTTAAAACCTATGGATTGATATTTCTCCGTACGGGAATCAAGTGTGTCTAGACTGGCATAAACATGGCAGCGAGAATCAGCTCAAACCCACTATAAAAAGGAATTTCAAAAACAAAAAAAAAACTGGGAAATTCTTTACAATTCCTTCATGGTCTCTGATGAAACCTGGAATGACCCTATCTACAATGACAGCTTGATGTGGCATAAGTCTGGACACTTGGGACTGAGAGGATTGGTGAGATTGGGTGAGCAAATGTAGAATGTTTACAGCACAAATGCCTGGCACCCATTCCATGGCTCCCAACTCTCCAGGTTGAAGGGAATATTAATACAGCTATAACAAGTACGGGAAAACTAGAGAACAGACACACTGTGAATACGAAAGGTTTCTAAAACTCAACGAATAGTCCCTCTCCTGGTGCTCCGGTTTGACTTTCCATCTGCTTTACTATCAACCTCCCAACTTGGAGAGACAGCCCCTTTAACCTCCTGGTTCGCACAGGTTTCCAATTTGGCAGAGGATGAAAGGGAAGAGGGAGAACCAATGAGAGAGTAGCTGTTAGGCATTTGGACGGGCACATATCACTGTAATTTCCTGGCAGGAAGAAGAATTAACCAAAGTCTCAGCCACCCACCGGGAACCAGTATAGGTCCTGAACCAAAATTTTGGACTTGCGGTCAGCTCACCAAAAACGAGTTGAAAAATGGAGCTCAGGGGCACAGCAATTCACAAACAGGCCAAGTAATAAAGGACAACTATCGTCCAAAAATCTGTTGATGGAACGCAATGAGGCGGACTTGAAAGCGAGGCAGAATAGCAGGAAACAGATTTCAACAGGTACGTTGGAATCGCCTTTAAAGCACAGGAAGAGGGCACAACTTCGACAATGATGCACTTGGCCGCAAGGGGCGTTTGCGTTTTCTCCTGAATATATTCAGGAGAAAACGCATACGCCGTTTTTGGCCAAGCAAGCAAGCGGGCAATGCAAATCTGCACTACAAAGAAGTATCACTTCCCACCGGTCAAAAGGGACATCCACAAAATGTGTAAAAACCAGAAAGGCAAGACAGGCCCTGGAGAACAGGGAGCCTTGTTATGCTGATGGGCGGGATGTAAATTGCCAAATGCCTCTCTGGAAGAGTGCATTGTGTTCCCTAAAACAAGTAAACAACAGAGCTACAGACCCAAGGGCACTTCCAGTCTAGGGAATATACCTTGGGAAAACTGAAAATCAATAAGACAGAGCCACCCCAAAATTTAGGGCTGCACTGCTTACAAGGACCTCAACTTGGGTACACCTTAAATATCCCAGGAAATATAAAAATGGTTCAAAAAATTGTGGTACTTACGTACGATGGAATATCCCTCAGCGATGAAATCAATGTCATAAGACCAGTAGCAGCAAAATGGGTGGATTCAGGTACGATGATTCTAAGTGAAATAAGTCACAGAGAAAAAGAAACTGATCATAAGATATCACTTATGAAGATCCTGTAAACATGGCTACACTTGAACTGAGATAGGAAAGAGTAGAGTGTCTCACATTTAGAAAACACTCTTATGCCTGCTTAAGGGGGAAGGAGAGGTGGGGTGATGCATAAAACCAGAGTTTGATATAAGCACAGGTACCGTTCCAAAAACCAACTATGGAATAGACAAGACCTACACCTTCCTCAGTGAAAGTGATTCAAAGCCCCATATTTCCAGCAGAGGAATATATCTGACTACTAAGAATCTTAAAACCTATGGAATGATATGTCTCCGTAAGGGAATCAAGTGTGTCTAGACTGGCATAAACATGGCAGCGAGAATCAGCTCAAACCCACTATAAAAAGGAATTTCAAAAACAAAACAAAAAAACCGGGAAATTCTTTACAATTCCTTCAGGGTCTCTGATGAAACCTGGAATGACCCTATCTACAATGACAGCTGGATGTGGCATAAGGCTGGACACTTGGGACTGAGAGGATTGGTGAGATTGGGTGAGCAAATGCAGAACCTTTACAGCACAAATGCCTGGCACCCATTCCATGGGTCCCAACTCTCCAGGTTGAAGGGAATATTACTACAGCTATAACATGTACGGGAAACCTAGCTAACGGACACACTGTGAATATGAAAGGTTTCTAAAACTCAACGAATAGTCCCTCTCCTGGTGCTCCGGTTTGACTTTCCATCTCCTTTACTATCAATCTCCCAACTTGGAGAGACAGCCCCTTTAACCTCCTGGTTCGCACAGGTTACCAATTTGGCAGAGGATGAAAGGGAAGAGGGAGAACCAATGAGAGAGTAGCTGTTAGGCATTTGGACGGGCACATATCACTGTAATTTCCCGGCAGGAAGAAGAATTAATCAAAGTCTCAGCCACCCACCGGGAACCAGTATAGGTCCTGAACCAAAATTTTGGACTTGCGTTCAGCTCACCAAAAGGAGTTGAAAAATGGAGCTCAGGGGCACAGCAATTCACAAACTGGCCAAGTAATAAAGGACAACTATCGTCCAAAAATCTGTTGAGGGAAGGCAGCGAGGTGGACTTGAAAGCGAGGCAGAAGAGCAGGAAACAGATTTCAAGAGGTACGTTGGAATCGCCTTTAAAGCACAGGAAGAGGGACAAAACTTCGAATATGATGCACCTGGCCAAAAAGGGCGTATGCGTTTTCTCCTGAATATATTCAGGAGAAAACGCATACGCCCTTTTTGGCCAAGCAAGCAAGCGGGCAATGCAAATCTGCACTTCAAAAAAGTATCACTTCCCACCGGTCAAAAGGGACATCCACAAAATGTGTAAAAACCAGAAAGGCAAGACAGGCACGGGAGAACAGGGAGCATTGTTATGCTGATGGGCGGGATGTAAATTGCCAACTGCCTCTCTGGAGGAGTGCATTGTGTTCCCTAAAACAAGTAAACAACAGAGCTACAGAGCCAAGGGCACTTCCAGTCTAGGGAATATACCTTGGGAAAACTGAAAATCAATATGACAGAGCCGCACCAAAATTTAGGGCTGCACTGCTTACAAGGACCTCAACTTGGGTACACCTTAAATATCCCAGGAAATATAAAAATGGTTCAAAAAAGTGTGGTACTTACGTACGATGGAATATCCCTCAGCGATGAAATCAATGTCATAAGACCAGTAGCAGCAAAATGGGTGGATTCAGGTACGATGATTCTAAGTGAAATAAGTCACAGAGAAAAAGAAACTTATCATAAGATATCACTTATGAAGATCCTGTAAACATGGCTACACTTGAACTGAGATAGGAAAGAGAACAGTGTCTCACATTTAGAAAACACTCTTATGCCTGCTTAAGGGAGAAGGAGAGGTGGGGTGATGCATAAAACCAGAGTTTGATATAAGCAAAGGTACCATTCCAAAAACCAACTATGGAATAGACAATACCTACACCTTCCTCAGTGAAAGGGACTCAAAACGCCATATTTCCCGCAGAGGAATATATCTGACTAGTAAGAATCTTAAAACCTATGGATTGATATGTCTCCGTAAGGGAATCAAGTGTGTCTAGACTGGCATAAACATGGCAGCGAGAATCAGCTCAAACCCACTATAAAAAGGAATTTCAAAAACAAAACAAAAAAACTGGGAAATTCTTTACAATTCCTTCAGGGTCTCTGATGAAACCTGGAATGACCCTATCTACAACGACAGCTGGATGTGGCATAAGGCTGGACACTTGGGACTGAGACGATTGGTGAGATTGGGTGAGCAAATGCAGACCATTTAAAGCAATAATGCCTGGCACCCAATCCATGGGTCACAACTCTCCAGGTTGAAGGGAATATTACTACAGTTATAACATGTACGGGAAACCTAGAGAACGGACACACTGTGAATACGAAAGGTTTCTAAATCTCAACGAATAGTCCCTCTCCTGGTGCTCCGGTTTGACTTTTCATCTGCTTTACTATCAATCTCCCAACTTGGAGAGACAGCCCCTTCAACCTCCTGGTTCACACAGGTTTCCAATTTGGCAGAGGATGAAAGGGAAGAGGGAGAACCAATGAGAGAGTAGCTGTTAGGCATTTGAACGGGCATATATCACTCTAACTTCCCGGCAGGAAGAAGAATTAACCAAAGTCTCAGCCACCCACCGGGAACCAGCATAGGTCCTGAACAAAAATTTTGGACTTGCGGTCAGCTCACCAAAAACGAGTTGAAAAATGGAGCTCAGGGGCACAGCAATTCACAAACTGGCCGAGTAATAAAGGACAACTATCGTCCAAAAATGTGTTGAGGGAAGGCATCGAGGCGGACTTGAAAGCGAGGCAGAATAGCAGGAAACAGATTTCAGGAGGTACGTTGGAATCGCCTTTAAAGCACAGGAAGAGGGACACAACTTCGAATATGATGCACTTGGCCAAAAAGGGCGTATGCGTTTTCTCCTGAATATATTCAGGAGAAAACGCATACGCCCTTTTTGGCCAAGGAAGCATGCGGGCAATGCAAATCTGCACTACAAAGAAGTATCACTTCCCACCGGTCAAAAGGGACATCCACAAAATGTGTAAAAACCAGAAAGGCAAGACAGGCCCTGGAGAACAGGGAGCCTTGTTATGCTGATGGGCGGGATGTACATTGCCAACTGCCTCTCTGGAGGAGTGCATTGTGTTCCCTAAAACAAGTAAACAACAGAGCTACAGAGCCAAGGGCACTTCCAGTCTAGGGAATATACCTTGGGAAAACTGAAAATCAATAAGACAGAGCCACGCCAAAATTTAGGGCTGCACTGCTTACAAGGACCTCAACATGTGTACACCTTAAATATCCCAGGAAATATAAAAATGGTTCAAAAAAGTGTGGTACTTACGTACGATGGAATATGCCTCAGCCATGAAATCAATGTCATAAGACCAGTAGCAGCAAAATGGGTGGATTCAGGTACGATGATTCTAAGTGAAATAAGTCACAGAGAGAAAGAAACTTATCATAAGATATCACTTATGAAGATCCTGTAAACATGGCTACATTTGAACTGAGTTAGGAAAGAGAACAGTGTCTCACATTTAGAAAACACTCTTATGCCTGCTTAAGGGGGAAGGAGAGGTGGGGTGATGCATAAAACCAGAGTTTGATATAAGCACAGGTACCGTTCCAAAAACCAACTATGGAATAGACAAGACCTACACCTTCCTCAGTGAAAGGGACTCAAAACCACATATTTCCCGCAGAGGAATATATCTGACTACTAAGAATCTTAAAACCTATGGATTGATATTTCTCCGTACGGGAATCAAGTGTGTCTAGACTGGCATAAACATGGCAGCGAGAATCAGCTCAAACCCACTATAAAAAGGAATTTCAAAAACAAAAAAAAAACTGGGAAATTCTTTACAATTCCTTCAGGGTCTCTGATGAAACCTGGAATGACCCTATCTACAATGACAGCTGGATGTGGCATAAGGCTGGACACTTGGGACTGAGAGGATTGGTGAGATTGGGTGAGCAAATGCAGAATGTTTACAGCACAAATGCCTGGCACCCATTCCATGGCTCCCAACTCTCCAGGTTGAAGGGAATATTACTACAGCTATAACATGTACGGGAAAACTAGAGAACAGACACACTGTGAATACGAAAGGTTTCTAAAACTCAACGAATAGTCCCTCTCCTGGTGCTCCGGTTTGACTTTCCATCTGCTTTACTATCAACCTCCCAACTTGGAGAGACAGCCCCTTTAATCTCCTGGTTCGCACAGGTTTCCAATTTGGCAGAGGATGAAAGGGAAGAGGGAGAACCAATGAGAGAGTAGCTGTTAGGCATTTGGACGGGCACATATCACTGTAATTTCCTGGCAGGAAGAAGAATTAACCAAAGTCTCAGCCACCCACCGGGAACCAGTATAGGTCCTGAACCAAAATTTTGGACTTGCGGTCAGCTCACCAAAAACGAGTTGAAAAATGGAGCTCAGGGGCACAGCAATTCACAAACTGGCCGAGTAATAAAGGACAACTATCATCCAAAAATCTGTTGAGGGAAGGCAACGAGGCGGACTTGAAAGCGAGGCAGAATAGCAGGAAACAGATTTCAAGGGGTACGTTGGAATCGCCTTTAAAGCACAGGAAGAGGGCACAACTTCGACAATGATGCACTTGGCCGAAACGGGCGTTTGCGTTTTCTCCTGAATATATTCAGGAGAAAACGCATACGCCGTTTTTGGCCAAGCAAGCAAGCGGGCAATGCAAATCTGCACTACAAAGAAGTATCACTTCCCACCGGTCAAAAGGGACATCCACAAAATGTGTAAAAACCAGAAAGGCAAGACAGGCCCTGGAGAACAGGGAGCCTTGTTATGCTGATGGGCGGGATGTAAATTGCCAAATGCCTCTCTGGAAAAGTACATTGTGTTCCCTAAAACAAGTAAACAACAGAGCTACAGATCCAAGGGCACTTCCACTCTAGGGAATATACCTTGGGAAAACTGAAAATCAATAAGACAGAGCCACCCCAAAATTTAGGGCTGCACTGCTTACAAGGACCTCAACTTGGGTACACCTTAAATATCCCAGGAAATATAAAAATGGTTCAAAAAATTGTGGTACTTACGTACGATGGAATATCCCTCAGCCATGAAATCAATGTCATAAGACCAGTAGCAGCAAAATGGGTGGATTCAGGTACGATGATTCTAAGTGAAATAAGTCACAGAGAAAAAGAAACTGATCATAAGATATCACTTATGAAGATCCTGTAAACATGGCTACACTTGAACTGAGATAGGAAAGAGTAGAGTGTCTCACATTTAGAAAACACTCTTATGCCTGCTTAAGGGGGAAGGAGAGGTGGGGTGATGCATAAAACCAGAGTTTGATATAAGCACAGGTACCGTTCCAAAAACCAACTATGGAATAGACAAGACCTACACCGTCCTCAGTGAAAGTGATTCAAAGCCCCATATTTCCAGCAGAGGAAAATATCTGACTACTAAGAATCTTAAAACCTATGGAATAATATGTCTCCGTAAGGGAATCAAGTGTGTCTAGACTGGCATAAACATGGCAGCGAGAATCAGCTCAAACCCACTATAAAAAGGAATTTCAAAAACAAAACAAAAAAACCGGGAAATTCTTTACAATTCCTTCAGGGTCTCTGATGAAACCTGGAATGACCCTATCTACAATGACAGCTGGATGTGGCATAAGGCTGGACACTTGGGACTGAGACGATTGGTGAGATTGGGTGAGCAAATGCAGAACCTTTACAGCACAAATGCCTGGCACCCATTCCATGGGTCCCAACTCTCCAGGTTGAAGGGAATATTACTACAGCTATAACATGTACGGGAAACCTAGCTAACGGACACACTGTGAATACGAAAGGTTTCTAAAACTCAGCGAATAGTCCCTCTCCTGGTGCTCCGGTTTGACTTTCCATCTCCTTTACTATCAATCTCCCAACTTGGAGAGACAGCCCCTTTAACCTCCTGGTTCGCACAGGTTACCAATTTGGCAGAGGATGAAAGGGAAGAGGGAGAACCAATGAGAGAGTAGCTGTTAGGCATTTGGACGGGCACATATCACTGTAATTTCCCGGCAGGAAGAAGAATTAATCAAAGTCTCAGCCACCCACCGGGAACCAGTATAGGTCCTGAACCAAAATTTTGGACTTGCGTTCAGCTCACCAAAAAGGAGTTGAAAAATGGAGCTCAGGGGCACAGCAATTCACAAACTGGCCACGTAATAAAGGACAACTATCGTCCAAAAATCTGTTGAGGGAAGGCAACGAGGTGGACTTGAAAGCGAGGCAGAAGAGCAGGAAACAGATTTCAAGAGGTACGTTAGAATCGCCTTTAAAGCACAGGAAGAGGGACAAAACTTCGAATATGATGCACTTGGCCAAAAAGGGCGTATGCGTTTTCTCCTGAATATATTCAGGAGAAAACGCATACGCCCTTTTTGGCCAAGCAAGCAAGCGGGCAATGCAAATCTGCACTACAAAGAAGTATCACTTCCCACCGGTCAAAAGGGACATCCACAAAATGTGTAAAAACCAGAAAGGCAAGACAGGCCCTGGAGAACAGGGAGCCTTGTTATGCTGATGGGCGGGATGTAAATTTCCAACTGCCTCTCTGGAGGAGTGCATTGTGTTCCCTAAAACAAGTAAACAACAGAGCTACAGAGCCAAGGGCACTTCCAGTCTAGGGAATATACCTTGGGAAAACTGAAAATCAATATGACAGAGCCACGCCAAAATTTAGGGCTGCACTGCTTACAAGGACCTCAACTTGGGTACACCTTAAATATCCCAGGAAATATAAAAATGGTTCAAAAAAGTGTGGTACTTACGTACGATGGAATATCCCTCAGCGATGAAATCAATGTCATAAGACCAGTAGCAGCAAAATGGGTGGATTCAGGTACGATGATTCTAAGTGAAATAAGTCACAGAGAAAAAGAAACTTATCATAAGATATCACTTATGAAGATCCTGTAAACATGGCTACACTTGAACTGAGATAGGAAAGAGAACAGTGTCTCACATTTAGAAAACACTCTTATGCCTGCTTAAGGGAGAAGGAGAGGTGGGGTGATGCATAAAACCAGAGTTTGATATAAGCAAAGGTACCATTCCAAAAACCAACTATGGAATAGACAAGACCTACACCTTCCTCAGTGAAAGGGACTCAAAACGCCATATTTCCCGCAGAGGAATATATCTGACTAGTAAGAATCTTAAAACCTATGGATTGATATGTCTCCGTAAGGGAATCAAGTGTGTCTAGACTGGCATAAACATGGCAGCGAGAATCAGCTCAAACCCACTATAAAAAGGAATTTCAAAAACAAAACAAAAAAACTGGGAAATTCTTTACAATTCCTTCAGGGTCTCTGATGAAACCTGGAATGACCCTATCTACAACGACAGCTGGATGTGGCATAAGGCTGGACACTTGCGACTGAGACGATTGGTGAGATTGGGTGAGCAAATGCAGACCCTTTAAAGCAATAATGCCTGGCACCCAATCCATGGGTCACAACTCTCCAGGTTGAAGGGAATATTACTACAGTTATAACATGTACGGGAAACCTAGAGAACGGACACACTGTGAATACGAAAGGTTTCTAAATCTCAACGAATAGTCCCTCTCCTGGTGCTCCGATTTGACTTTTCATCTGCTTTACTATCAATCTCCCAACTTGGAGAGACAGCCCCTTCAACCTCCTGGTTCACACAGGTTTCCAATTTGGCAGAGGATGAAAGGGAAGAGGGAGAACCAATGAGAGAGTAGCTGTTAGGCATTTGAACGGGCATATATCACTCTAACTTCCCGGCAGGAAGAAGAATTAACCAAAGTCTCAGCCACCCACCGGGAACCAGCATAGGACCTGAACCAAAATTTTGGACTTGCGGTCAGCTCACCAAAAACGAGTTGAAAAATGGAGCTCAGGGGCACAGCAATTCACAAACTGGCCGAGTAATAAAGGACAACTATCGTCCAAAAATCTGTTGAGAGAAGGCAACGAGGCGGACTTGAAAGCGAGGCAGAATAGCAGGAAACAGATTTCAGGAGGTACGTTGGAATCGCCTTTAAAGCACAGGAAGAGGGACACAACTTCGAATATGATGCACTTGGCCAAAAAGGGCGTATGCGTTTTCTCCTGAATATATTCAGGAGAAAACGCATACGCCCTTTTTGGCCAAGCAAGCAAGCGGGCAATGCAAATCTGCACTACAAAGAAGTATCACTTCCCACCGGTCAAAAGGGACATCCACATAATGTGTAAAAACCAGAAAGGCAAGACAGGCCCTGGAGAACAGGGAGCCTTGTTATGCTGATGGGCGGGATGTACATTGCCAACTGCCTCTCTGGAGGAGTGCATTGTGTTCCCTAAAACAAGTAAACAACAGAGCTACAGAGCCAAGGGCACTTCCAGTCTAGGGAATATACCTTGGGAAAACTGAAAATCAATAAGACAGAGCCACGCCAAAATTTAGGGCTGCACTGCTTACAAGGACCTCAACATGGGTACACCTTAAATATCCCAGGAAATATAAAAATGGTTCAAAAAAGTGTGGTACTTACGTACGATGGAATATGCCTCAGCCATGAAATCAATGTCATAAGACCAGTAGCAGCAAAATGGGTGGATTCAGGTACGATGATTCTAAGTGAAATAAGTCACAGAGAGAAAGAAACTTATCATAAGATATCACTTATGAAGATCCTGTAAACATGGCTAAACTTGAACTGAGTTAGGAAAGAGAACAGTGTCTCACATTTAGAAAACACTCTTATGCCTGCTTAAGGGGGAAGGAGAGGTGGGGTGATGCATAAAACCAGAGTTTGATATAAGCACAGGTACCGTTCCAAAAACCAACTATGGAATAGACAAGACCTACACCTTCCTCAGTGAAAGGGACTCAAAACCACATATTTCCCGCAGAGGAATATATCTGACTACTAAGAATCTTAAAACCTATGGATTGATATTTCTCCGTACGGGAATCAAGTGTGTCTAGACTGGCATAAACATGGCAGCGAGAATCAGCTCAAACCCACTATAAAAAGGAATTTCAAAAACAAAAAAAAAACTGGGAAATTCTTTACAATTCCTTCAGGGTCTCTGATGAAACCTGGAATGACCCTATCTACAATGACAGCTGGATGTGGCATAAGGCTGGACACTTGGGACTGAGAGGATTGGTGAGATTGGGTGAGCAAATGCAGAATGTTTACAGCACAAATGCCTGGCACCCATTCCATGGCTCGCAACTCTCCAGGTTGAAGGGAATATTACTACAGCTATAACAAGTACGGGAAACCTAGAGAACAGACACACTGTGAATACGAAAGGTTTCTAAAACTCAACGAATAGTCCCTCTCCTGGTGCTCCGGTTTGACTTTCCATCTGCTTTACTATCAACCTCCCAACTTGGAGAGACAGCCCCTTTAACCTCCTGGTTCGCACAGGTTTCCAATTTGGCAGAGGATGAAAGGGAAGAGGGAGAACCAATGAGAGAGTAGCTGTTAGGCATTTGGACGGGCACATATCACTGTAATTTCCTGGCAGGAAGAAGAATTAACCAAAGTCTCAGCCACCCACTGGGAACCAGTATAGGTCCTGAGCCAAAATTTTGGACTTGCGGTCAGCTCACCAAAAACGAGTTGAAAAATGGAGCTCAGGGGCACAGCAATTCACAAACTGGCCGAGTAATAAAGGACAACTATCATCCAAAAATCTGTTGAGGGAAGGCAACGAGGCGGACTTGAAAGCGAGGCAGAATAGCAGGAAACAGATTTCAACAGGTACGTTGGAATCGCCTTTAAAGCACAGGAAGAGGGCACAACTTCGACAATGATGCACTTGGCCGAAACGGGCGTTTGCGTTTTCTCCTGAATATATTCAGGAGAAAACGCATACGCCGTTTTTGGCCAAGCAAGCAAGCGGGCAATGCAAATCTGCACTACAAAGAAGTATCACTTCCCACCGGTCAAAAGGGACATCCACAAAATGTGTAAAAACCAGAAAGGCAAGACAGGCACTGGAGAACAGGGAGCCTTGTTATGCTGATGGGCGGGATGTAAATTGCCAAATGCCTCTCTGGAAGAGTGCATTGTGTTCCCTAAAACAAGTAAACAACAGAGCTACAGACCCAAGGGCACTTCCAGTCTAGGGAATATACCTTGGGAAAACTGAAAATCAATAAGACAGAGCCACCCCAAAATTTAGGGCTGCACTGCTTACAAGGACCTCAACTTGGGTACACCTTAAATATCCCAGGAAATATAAAAATGGTTCAAAAAATTGTGGTACTTACGTACGATGGAATATCCCTCAGCCATGAAATCAATGTCATAAGACCAGTAGCAGCAAAATGGGTGGATTCAGGTACGATGATTCTAAGTGAAATAAGTCACAGAGAAAAAGAAACTGATCATAAGATATCACTTATGAAGATCCTGTAAACATGGCTACACTTGAACTGAGATAGGAAAGAGTAGAGTGTCTCACATTTAGAAAACACTCTTATGCCTGCTTAAGGGGGAAGGAGAGGTGGGGTGATGCATAAAACCAGAGTTTGATATAAGCACAGGTACCGTTCCAAAAACCAACTATGGAATAGACAAGACCTACACCTTCCTCAGTGAAAGTGATTCAAAGCCCCATATTTCCAGCAGAGGAGTATATCTGACTACTAAGAATCTTAAAACCTATGGAATGATATGTCTCTGTAAGGGAATCAAGTGTGTCTAGACTGGCATAAACATGGCAGCGAGAATCAGCTCAAACCCACTATAAAAAGGAATTTCAAAAACAAAACAAAAAAACCGGGAAATTCTTTACAATTCCTTCAGGGTCTCTGATGAAACCTGGAATGACCCTATCTACAATGACAGCTGGATGTGGCATAAGGCTGGACACTTGGGACTGAGAGGATTGGTGAGATTGGGTGAGCAAATGCAGAACCTTTACAGCACAAATGCCTGGCACCCATTCCATGGGTCCCAACTCTCCAGGTTGAAGGGAATATTACTACAGCTATAACATGTACGGGAAACCTAGCTAACGGACACACTGTGAATACGAAAGGTTTCTAAAACTCAACGAATAGTCCCTCTCCTGGTGCTCCGGTTTGACTTTCCATCTCCTTTACTATCAATCTCCCAACTTGGAGAGACAGCCCCTTTAACCTCCTGGTTCGCACAGGTTACCAATTTGGCAGAGGATGAAAGGGAAGAGGGAGAACCAATGAGAGAGTAGCTGTTAGGCATTTGGACGGGCACATATCACTGTAATTTCCCGGCAGGAAGAAGAATTAATCAAAGTCTCAGCCACCCACCGGGAACCAGTATAGGTCCTGAACCAAAATTTTGGACTTGCGTTCAGCTCACCAAAAAGGAGTTGAAAAATGGAGCTCAGGGGCACAGCAATTCACAAACTGGCCAAGTAATAAAGGACAACTATCGTCCAAAAATCTGTTGAGGGAAGGCAACGAGGTGGACTTGAAAGCGAGGCAGAAGAGCAGGAAACAGATTTCAAGAGGTACGTTGGAATCGCCTTTAAAGCACAGGAAGAGGGACACAACTTCGAATATGATGCACTTGGCCAAAAAGGGCGTATGCGTTTTCTCCTGAATATATTCAGGAGAAAACGCATACGCCCTTTTTGGCCAAGCAAGCAAGCGGGCAATGCAAATCTGCACAACAAAGAAGTATCACTTCCCACCGGTCAAAAGGGACATCCACAAAATGTGTAAAAACCAGAAAGGCAAGACAGGCCCTGGAGAACAGGGAGCCTTGTTATGCTGATGGGCGGGATGTACATTGCCAACTGCCTCTCTGGAGGAGTGCATTGTGTTCCCTAAAACAAGTAAACAACAGAGCTACAGAGCCAAGGGCACTTCCACTCTAGGGAATATACCTTGGGAAAACTGAAAATCAATAAGACAGAGCCACGCCAAAATGTAGGGCTGCACTGCTTACAAGGACCTCAACATGGGTACACCTTAAATATCCCAGGAAATATAAAAATGGTTCAAAAAACTGTGGTACTTACGTACGATGGAATATGCCTCAGCCATGAAATCAATGTCATAAGACCAGTAGCAGCAAAATGGGTGGATTCAGGTACGATGATTCTAAGTGAAATAAGTCACAGAGAGAAAGAAACTTATCATAAGATATCACTTATGAAGATCCTGTAAACATGGCTACACTTGAACTGAGATAGGAAAGAGAAGAGTGTCTCACATTTAGAAAACACTCTTATGCCTGCTTAAGGGGGAAGGAGAGGTGGGGTGATGCATAAAACCAGAGTTTCATATAAGCACAGGTACCGTTCCAAAAACCAACTATGGAATAGACAAGACCTACACTTTCCTCAGTGAAAGGGATTCAAAGCCCCATATTTCCCGCAGAGGAATATATCTGACTACTAAGAATCTTAAAACCTATGGAATGATATGTCTCCGTAAGGGAATCAAGTGTGTCTAGACTGGCATAAACATGGCAGCGAGAATCAGTTCAAACCCACTATAAAAAGGAATTTCAAAAACAAAACAAAAAAACCTGGAAATTCTTTACAATTCCTTCAGGGTCTCTGATGAAACCTGGAATGACCCTATCTACAACGACAGCTGGATGTGGCATAAGGCTGGACACTTGGGACTGAGACGATTGGTGAGATTGGGTGAGCAAATGCAGACCCTTTACAGCACAAATGCCTGGCACCCATTCCATGCGTCCCAACTCTCCAGGTTGAAGGGAATATTACTACAGCTATAACATGTACGGGATACCTAGCTAACGGACACACTGTGAATACGAAAGGTTTCTAAAACTCAACGAATAGTCCCTCTCCTGGTGCTCCGGTTTGAATTTCCATCTGCTTTACTATCAATCTCCCAACTTGGAGAGACTGCCCCTTTAACCTCCTGGTTCGCACAGGTTACCAATTTGGCAGAGGATGAAAGGGAAGAGGGAGAACCAATGAGAGAGTAGCTGTTAGGCATTTGGACGGGCACATATCACTGTAATTTCCCGGCAGGAAGAAGAATTAATCAAAGTCTCAGCCACCCACCGGGAACCAGTATAGGTCCTGAACCAAAATTTTGGACTTGCGTTCAGCTCACCAAAAAGGAGTTGAAAAATGGAGCTCAGGGGCACAGCAATTCACAAACTGGCCAAGTAATAAATGACAACTATCATCCAAAAATCTGTTGAGGGAAGGCAACGAGGTGGACTTGAAAGCGAGGCAGAAGAGCAGGAAACAGATTTCAAGAGGTACGTTGGAATCGCCTTTAAAGCACAGGAAGAGGGACAAAACTTCGAATATGTTGCACTTGGCCAAAAAGGGCGTATGCGTTTTCTCCTGAATATATTCAGGAGAAAACGCATACGCCCTTTTTGGCCAAGCAAGCAAGCGGGCAATGCAAATCTGCACTACAAAGAAGTATCACTTCCCACCGGTCAAAAGGGACATCCACAAAATGTGTAAAAACCAGAAAGGCAAGACAGGCACTGGAGAACAGGGAGCCATCTTATGCTGATGGGCGGGATGTAAATTGCCAACTGCCTCTCTGGAGGAGTGCATTGTGTTCCCTAAAACAAGTAAACAACAGAGCTACAGAGCCAAGGGCACTTCCACTCTAGGGAATATACCTTGGGAAAACTGAAAATCAATATGACAGAGCCACGCCAATATTTAGGGCTGCACTGCTTACAAGGACCTCAACTTGGGTACACCTTAAATATCCCAGGAAATATAAAAATGGTTCAAAAAAGTGTGGTACTTACGTACGATGGAATATCCCTCAGCCATGAAATCAATGTCATAAGACCAGTAGCAGCAAAATGGGTGGATTCAGGTACGATGATTCTAAGTGAACTAAGTCACAGAGAAAAATAAACTTATCATAAGATATCACTTATGAAGATCCTGTAAACATGGCTACACTTGAACTGAGATAGGAAAGAGAACAGTGTCTCACATTTAGAAAACACTCTTATGCCTGCTTAAGGGGGAAGGAGAGGTGGGGTGATGCATAAAACCAGAGTTTGATATAAGCACAGGTACCATTCCAAAAACCAACTATGGAATAGACAAGACCTACACCTTCCTCAGTGAAAGGGACTCAAAACGCCATATTTCCCGCAGAGGAATATATCTGACTAGTAAGAATCTTAAAACCTATGGATTGATATGTCTCCGTAAGGGAATGAAGTGTGTCTAGACTGGCATAAACATGGCAGCGAGAATCAGCTCAAACCCACTATAAAAAGGAATTTCAAAAACAAAACAAAAAAACTGGGAAATTCTTTACAATTCCTTCAGGGTCTCTGATGAAACCTGGAATGACCCTATCTACAACGACAGCTGGATGTGGCATAAGGCTGGACACTTGGGACTGAGACGATTGGTGAGATTGGGTGAGCAAATGCAGACCCTTTAAAGCAATAATGCCAGGCACCCAATCCATGGGTCACAACTCTCCAGGTTGAAGGGAATATTACTACAGTTATAACATGTACGGGAAACCTAGAGAACGGACACACTGTGAATACGAAAGGTTTCTAAAACTCAACGAATAGTCCCTCTCCTGGTGCTCCGGTTTGACTTTTCATCTGCTTTACTATCAATCTCCCAACTTGGAGAGACAGCCCCTTCAAACTCCTGGTTCACACAGGTTTCCAATTTGGCAGAGGATGAAAGGGAAGAGGGAGAACCAATGAGAGAGTAGCTGTTAGGCATTTGAACGGGCATATATCACTCTAACTTCCCGGCAGGAAGAAGAATTAACCAAAGTCTCAGCCACCCACCGGGAACCAGCATAGGTCCTCAACCAAAATTTTGGACTTGCGGTCAGCTCACCAAAAACGAGTTGAAAAATGGAGCTCAGGGGCACAGCAATTCACAAACTGGCCGAGTAATAAAGGACAACTATCGTCCAAAAATTTGTTGAGGGAAGGCAACGAGGCGGACTTGAAAGCGAGGCAGAATAGCAGGAAACAGATTTCAGGAGGTACGTTGGAATCGCCTTTAAAGCACAGGAAGAGGGACACAACTTCGAATATGATGCACTTGGCCAAAAAGGGCGTATGCGTTTTCTCCTGAATATATTCAGGAGAAAACGCATACGCCCTTTTTGGCCAAGCAAGCAAATGGGTAATGCAAATCTGCACTACAAAGAAGTATCACTTCCCACCGGTCAAAAGGGACATCCACAAAATGTGTAAAAACCAGAAAGGCAAGACAGGCCCTGGAGAACAGGGAGCCTTGTTATGCTGATGGGCGGGATGTTAATTGCCAACTGCCTCTCTGGAGGAGTACATTGTGTTCCCTAAAACAAGTAAACAACAGAGCTACAGAGCCAAGGGCACTTCCAGTCTAGGGAATATACCTTGGGAAAACTGAAAATCAATAAGACAGAGCCACGCCAAAATTTAGGGCTGCACTGCTTACAAGGACCTCAACTTGGGTACACCTTAAATATCCCAGGAAATATAAAAATGGTTCAAAAAAGTGTGGTACTTACGTACGATGGAATATGCCTCAGCCATGAAATCAATGTCATAAGACCAGTAGCAGCAAAATGGGTGGATTCAGGTACGATGATTCTAAGTGAAATAAGTCACAGAGAGAAAGAAACATATCATAAGATATCACTTATGAAGATCCTGTAAACATGGCTACACTTGAACTGAGTTAGGAAAGAGAACAGTGTCTCACATTTAGAAAACACTCTTATGCCTGCTTAAGGGGGAAGGAGAGGTGGGGTGATGCATAAAACCAGAGTTTGATATAAGCACAGGTACCGTTCCAAAAACCAACTATGGAATAGACAAGACCTACACCTTCCTCAGTGAAAGGGACTCAAAACCACATATTTCCCGCAGAGGAATATATCTGACTACTAAGAATCTTAAAACCTATGGATTGATATTTCTCCGTACGGGAATCAAGTGTGTCTAGACTGGCATAAACATGGCAGCGAGAATCAGCTGAAACCCACTATAAAAAGGAATTTCAAAAACAAAAAAAAAAACTGGGAAATTCTTTACAATTCCTTCAGGGTCTCTGATGAAACCTGGAATGACCCTATCTACAATGACAGCTGGATGTGGCATAAGGCTGGACACTTGGGACTGAGAGGATTGGTGAGATTGGGTGAGCAAATGCAGAATGTTTACAGCACAAATGCCTGGCACCCATTCCATGGCTCGCAACTCTCCAGGTTGAAGGGAATATTACTACAGCTATAACAAGTACGGGAAACCTAGAGAACAGACACACTGTGAATACGAAAGGTTTCTAAAACTCAACGAATAGTCCCTCTCCTGGTGCTCCGGTTTGACTTTCCATCTGCTTTACTATCAACCTCCCAACTTGGAGAGACAGCCCCTTTAACCTCCTGGTTCGCACAGGTTTCCAATTTGGCAGAGGATGAAAGGGAAGAGGGAGAACCAATGAGAGAGTAGCTGTTAGGCATTTGGACGGGCACATATCACTGTAATTTCCTGGCAGGAAGAAGAATTAACCAAAGTCTCAGCCACCCACTGGGAACCAGTATAGGTCCTGAGCCAAAATTTTGGACTTGTGGTCAGCTCACCAAAAACGAGTTGAAAAATGGAGCTCAGGGGCACAGCAATTCACAAACTGGCCGAGTAATAAAGGACAACTATCATCCAAAAATCTGTTGAGGGAAGGCAACGAGGCGGACTTGAAAGCGAGGCAGAATAGCAGGAAACAGATTTCAACAGGTACGTTGGAATCGCCTTTAAAGCACAGGAAGAGGGCACAACTTCGACAATGATGCACTTGGCCGAAACGGGCGTTTGCGTTTTCTCCTGAATATATTCAGGAGAAAACGCATACGCCGTTTTTGGCCAAGCAAGCAAGCGGGCAATGCAAATCTGCACTACAAAGAAGTATCACTTCCCACCGGTCAAAAGGGACATCCACAAAATGTGTAAAAACCAGAAAGGCAAGACAGGCACTGGAGAACAGGGAGCCTTGTTATGCTGATGGGCGGGATGTAAATTGCCAAATGCCTCTCTGGAAGAGTGCATTGTGTTCCCTAAAACAAGTAAACAACAGAGCTACAGACCCAAGGGCACTTCCAGTCTAGGGAATATACCTTGGGAAAACTGAAAATCAATAAGACAGAGCCACCCCAAAATTTAGGGCTGCACTGCTTACAAGGACCTCAACTTGGGTACACCTTAAATATCCCAGGAAATATAAAAATGGTTCAAAAAATTGTGGTACTTACGTACGATGGAATATCCCTCAGCCATGAAATCAATGTCATAAGACCAGTAGCAGCAAAATGGGTGGATTCAGGTACGATGATTCTAAGTGAAATAAGTCACAGAGAAAAAGAAACTGATCATAAGATATCACTTATGAAGATCCTGTAAACATGGCTACACTTGAACTGAGATAGGAAAGAGTAGAGTGTCTCACATTTAGAAAACACTCTTATGCCTGCTTAAGGGGGAAGGAGAGGTGGGGTGATGCATAAAACCAGAGTTTGATATAAGCACAGGTACCGTTCCAAAAACCAACTATGGAATAGACAAGACCTACACCTTCCTCAGTGAAAGTGATTCAAAGCCCCATATTTCCAGCAGAGGAATATATCTGACTACTAAGAATCTTAAAACCTATGGAATGATATGTCTCTGTAAGGGAATCAAGTGTGTCTAGACTGGCATAAACATGGCAGCGAGAATCAGCTCAAACCCACTATAAAAAGGAATTTCAAAAACAAAACAAAAAAACCGGGAAATTCTTTACAATTCCTTCAGGGTCTCTGATGAAACCTGGAATGACCCTATCTACAATGACAGCTGGATGTGGCATAAGGCTGGACACTTGGGACTGAGAGGATTGGTGAGATTGGGTGAGCAAATGCAGAACCTTTACAGCACAAATGCCTGGCACCCATTCCATGGGTCCCAACTCTCCAGGTTGAAGGGAATATTACTACAGCTATAACATGTACGGGAAACCTAGCTAACGGACACACTGTGAATACGAAAGGTTTCTAAAACTCAACGAATAGTCCCTCTCCTGGTGATCCGGTTTGACTTTCCATCTCCTTTACTATCAATCTCCCAACTTGGAGAGACAGCCCCTTTAACCTCCTGGTTCGCACAGGTTACCAATTTGGCAGAGGATGAAAGGGAAGAGGGAGAACCAATGAGAGAGTAGCTGTTAGGCATTTGGACGGGCACATATCACTGTAATTTCCCGGCAGGAAGAAGAATTAATCAAAGTCTCAGCCACCCACCGGGAACCAGTATAGGTCCTGAACCAAAATTTTGGACTTGCGTTCAGCTCACCAAAAAGGAGTTGAAAAATGGAGCTCAGGGGCACAGCAATTCACAAACTGGCCAAGTAATAAAGGACAACTATCGTCCAAAAATCTGTTGAGGGAAGGCAACGAGGTGGACTTGAAAGCGAGGCAGAAGAGCAGGAAACAGATTTCAAGAGGTATGTTGGAATCGCCTTTAAAGCACAGGAAGAGGGACACAACTTCGAATATGATGCACTTGGCCAAAAAGGGCGTATGCGTTTTCTCCTGAATATATTCAGGAGAAAACGCATACGCCCTTTTTGGCCAAGCAAGCAAGCGGGCAATGCAAATCTGCACAACAAAGAAGTATCACTTCCCACCGGTCAAAAGGGACATCCACAAAATGTGTAAAAACCAGAAAGGCAAGACAGGCCCTGGAGAACAGGGAGCCTTGTTATGCTGATGGGCGGGATGTACATTGCCAACTGCCTCTCTGGAGGAGTGCATTGTGTTCCCTAAAACAAGTAAACAACAGAGCTACAGAGCCAAGGGCACTTCCACTCTAGGGAATATACCTTGGGAAAACTGAAAATCAATAAGACAGAGCCACGCCAAAATGTAGGGCTGCACTGCTTACAAGGACCTCAACATGGGTACACCTTAAATATCCCAGGAAATATAAAAATGGTTCAAAAAACTGTGGTACTTACGTACGATGGAATATGCCTCAGCCATGAAATCAATGTCATAAGACCAGTAGCAGCAAAATGGGTGGATTCAGGTACGATGATTCTAAGTGAAATAAGTCACAGAGAGAAAGAAACTTATCATAAGATATCACTTATGAAGATCCTGTAAACATGGCTACACTTGAACTGAGATAGGAAAGAGAAGAGTGTCTCACATTTAGAAAACACTCTTATGCCTGCTTAAGGGGGAAGGAGAGGTGGGGTGATGCATAAAACCAGAGTTTCATATAAGCACAGGTACCGTTCCAAAAACCAACTATGGAATAGACAAGACCTACACTTTCCTCAGTGAAAGGGATTCAAAGCCCCATATTTCCCGCAGAGGAATATATCTGACTACTAAGAATCTTAAAACCTATGGAATGATATGTCTCCGTAAGGGAATCAAGTGTGTCTAGACTGGCATAAACATGGCAGCGAGAATCAGTTCAAACCCACTATAAAAAGGAATTTCAAAAACAAAACAAAAAAACCTGGAAATTCTTTACAATTCCTTCAGGGTCTCTGATGAAACCTGGAATGACCCTATCTACAACGACAGCTGGATGTGGCATAAGGCTGGACACTTGGGACTGAGACGATTGGTGAGATTGGGTGAGCAAATGCAGACCCTTTACAGCACAAATGCCTGGCACCCATTCCATGCGTACGAACTCTCCAGGTTGAAGGGAATATTACTACAGCTATAACATGTACGGGAAACCTAGCTAACGGACACACTGTGAATACGAAAGGTTTCTAAAACTCAACGAATAGTCCCTCTCCTGGTGCTCCGGTTTGAATTTCCATCTGCTTTACTATCAATCTCCCAACTTGGAGAGACTGCCCCTTTAACCTCCTGGTTCGCACAGGTTACCAATTTGGCAGAGGATGAAAGGGAAGAGGGAGAACCAATGAGAGAGTAGCTGTTAGGCATTTGGACGGGCACATATCACTGTAATTTCCCGGCAGGAAGAAGAATTAATCAAAGTCTCAGCCACCCACCGGGAACCAGTATAGGTCCTGAACCAAAATTTTGGACTTGCGTTCAGCTCACCAAAAAGGAGTTGAAAAATGGAGCTCAGGGGCACAGCAATTCACAAACTGGCCAAGTAATAAATGACAACAATCATCCAAAAATCTGTTGAGGGAAGGCAACGAGGTGGACTTGAAAGCGAGGCAGAAGAGCAGGAAACAGATTTCAAGAGGTACGTTGGAATCGCCTTTAAAGCACAGGAAGAGGGACAAAACTTCGAATATGTTGCACTTGGCCAAAAAGGGCGTATGCGTTTTCTCCTGAATATATTCAGGAGAAAACGCATACGCCCTTTTTGGCCAAGCAAGCAAGCGGGCAATGCAAATCTGCATACAAAGAAGTATCACTTCCCACCGGTCAAAAGGGACATCCACAAAATGTGTAAAAACCAGAAAGGCAAGACAGGCACTGGAGAACAGGGAGCCATCTTATGCTGATGGGCGGGATGTAAATTGCCAACTGCCTCTCTGGAGGAGTGCATTGTGTTCCCTAAAACAAGTAAACAACAGAGCTACAGAGCCAAGGGCACTTCCACTCTAGGGAATATACCTTGGGAAAACTGAAAATCAATATGACAGAGCCACGCCAATATTTAGGGCTGCACTGCTTACAAGGACCTCAACTTGGGTACACCTTAAATATCCCAGGAAATATAAAAATGGTTCAAAAAAGTGTGGTACTTACGTACGATGGAATATCCCTCAGCCATGAAATCAATGTCATAAGACCAGTAGCAGCAAAATGGGTGGATTCAGGTACGATGATTCTAAGTGAACTAAGTCACAGAGAAAAATAAACTTATCATAAGATATCACTTATGAAGATCCTGTAAACATGGCTACACTTGAACTGAGATAGGAAAGAGAACAGTGTCTCACATTTAGAAAACACTCTTATGCCTGCTTAAGGGGGAAGGAGAGGTGGGGTGATGCATAAAACCAGAGTTTGATATAAGCACAGGTACCATTCCAAAAACCAACTATGGAATAGACAAGACCTACACCTTCCTCAGTGAAAGGGACTCAAAACGCCATATTTCCCGCAGAGGAATATATCTGACTAGTAAGAATCTTAAAACCTATGGATTGATATGTCTCCGTAAGGGAATGAAGTGTGTCTAGACTGGCATAAACATGGCAGCGAGAATCAGCTCAAACCCACTATAAAAAGGAATTTCAAAAACAAAACAAAAAAACTGGGAAATTCTTTACAATTCCTTCAGGGTCTCTGATGAAACCTGGAATGACCCTATCTACAACGACAGCTGGATGTGGCATAAGGCTGGACACTTGGGACTGAGACGATTGGTGAGATTGGGTGAGCAAATGCAGACCCTTTAAAGCAATAATGCCAGGCACCCAATCCATGGGTCACAACTCTCCAGGTTGAAGGGAATATTACTACAGTTATAACATGTACGGGAAACCTAGAGAACGGACACACTGTGAATACGAAAGGTTTCTAAAACTCAACGAATAGTCCCTCTCCTGGTGCTCCGGTTTGACTTTTCATCTGCTTTACTATCAATCTCCCAACTTGGAGAGACAGCCCCTTCAAACTCCTGGTTCACACAGGTTTCCAATTTGGCAGAGGATGAAAGGGAAGAGGGAGAACCAATGAGAGAGTAGCTGTTAGGCATTTGAACGGGCATATATCACTCTAACTTCCCGGCAGGAAGAAGAATTAACCAAAGTCTCAGCCACCCACCGGGAACCAGCATAGGTCCTCAACCAAAATTTTGGACTTGCGGTCAGCTCACCAAAAACGAGTTGAAAAATGGAGCTCAGGGGCACAGCAATTCACAAACTGGCCGAGTAATAAAGGACAACTATCGTCCAAAAATCTGTTGAGGGAAGGCAACGAGGCGGACTTGAAAGCGAGGCCGAATAGCAGGAAACAGATTTCAGGAGGTACGTTGGAATCGCCTTTAAAGCACAGGAAGAGGGACACAACTTCGAATATGATGCACTTGGCCAAAAAGGGCGTATGCGTTTTCTCCTGAATATATTCAGGAGAAAACGCATACGCCCTTTTTGGCCAAGCAAGCAAATGGGTAATGCAAATCTGCACTACAAAGAAGTATCACTTCCCACCGGTCAAAAGGGACATCCACAAAATGTGTAAAAACCAGAAAGGCAAGACAGGCCCTGGAGAACAGGGAGCCTTGTTATGCTGATGGGCGGGATGTTAATTGCCAACTGCCTCTCTGGAGGAGTACATTGTGTTCCCTAAAACAAGTAAACAACAGAGCTACAGAGCCAAGGGCACTTCCAGTCTAGGGAATATACCTTGGGAAAACTGAAAATCAATAAGACAGAGCCACGCCAAAATTTAGGGCTGCACTGCTTACAAGGACCTCAACTTGGGTACACCTTAAATATCCCAGGAAATATAAAAATGGTTCAAAAAAGTGTGGTACTTACGTACGATGGAATATCCCTCAGCCATGAAATCAATGTCATAAGACCAGTAGCAGCAAAATGGGTGGATTCAGGTACGATGATTCTAAGTGAAATAAGTCACAGAGAAAAAGAAACTTATCATAAGATATCACTTATGAAGATCCTGTAAACATGGCTACACTTGAACTGAGATAGGAAAGAGAAGAGTGTCTCACATTTAGAAAACACTCTTATGCCTGCTTAAGGGGGAAGGAGAGGTGGGGTGATGCATAAAACCAGAGTTTGATATAAGCACAGGTACCGTTCCAAAAACCAACTATGGAATAGACAAGACCTACACCTTCCTCACTGAAAGGGATTCAAAGACCCATATTTCCCGCAGAGGAATATATCTGATTACTAAAAATCTTAAAACCTATGTATTGATATGTCTCCGTAAGAGAATCAAGTGTGTCTAGACTGGCATAAACATGGCAGCGAGAATCAGCTCAAACCCACTATAAAAAGGAATTTCAAAAACAAAACAAAAAAACTGGGAAATTCTTTCCAATTCCTTCAGGGCCTCTGATGAAACCTGGAATGACCCTATCTACAACGACAGCTGGATGTGGCATAAGGCTGGACACTTCGGACTGAGAGGATTGGTGAGATTGGGTGAGCAAATGCAGACCCTTTAAAGCAATAATGCATGGCACCCATTCCATGGGTCCCAACTCTCCAGGTTGAAGGGAATATTACTACAGTTATAACATGTACGGGAAACCTAGAGAACGGACACACTGTGAATACGAAAGGTTTCTAAAACTCAACGAATAGTCCCTCTCCTGGTGCTCCGGGTTGACTTTCCATCTGCTTTACTATCAACCTCCTAACTTGGAGAGACAGCCCCTTTAACCTCCTGGTTCGCACATGTTGCCAATTTGCCAGAGGATGAAAGGGAAGAGGGAGAACCAATGAGAGACTAGCTGTTAGGCATTTGGACGGGCACATATCACTGTAATTTCGCGGCAGGAAGAAGAATTAACCAAAGTCTCAGCCACCCACCGGGAACCAGTATAGTTCCTGAACCAAAATTTTGGACTTGCGGTCAGCTCACCAAAAACGAGTTGAAAAATGGAGCTCAGGGGCACAGCAATTCACAAACTGGCCTAGTAATAAAGGACAACTATCGTCCAAAAATCTGTTGAGGGAAGGCAACGAGGCAGACTTGAAAGCGAGGCAGAATACCAGGAAACAGATTTCAAGAGGTACGTTGGAATCGCCTTTAAAGCACACGAAGAGGGGCACAACTTCGACAATGATGCACTTGGCCGAAAAGGGCGTTTGCGTTTTCTCCTGAATATATTCAGGAGAAAACACATACGCCGTTTTTGGCCAAGCAAACAAGCGGGCAATGCAAATCTGCACTACAAAGAAGTATCACTTCCCACCGGTCAAAAGGGACATCCACAAAATGTGTAAAAACCAGAAAGGCAAGACAGGCACTGGAGAACAGGGAGTCTTGTTATGCTGATGGGTGGGATGTAAATTGCCAACTGCCTCTCTGGAAGAGTGCATTGTGTTCCCTAAAACAAGTAAACAACAGAGCTACAGAGCCAAGGGCACTTCCAGTCTAGGGAATATACCTTGGGAAAACTGAAAATCAATAAGACAGAGCCACCCTAAAACTTAGGGCTGCACTGCTTAAAAGGACCTCAACTTAGGTACACCTTAAATATCCCAGGAAATATAAAAATGGTTCAAAAAATTGTGGTACATATGTACGATGGAATATCCCTCAGCCATGAAATCAATGTCATAAGACCAGTAGCAGCAAAATGGGTGGATTCAGGTACGATGATTCTAAGTGAAATAAGTCACAGAGAAAAAGAAACTTATCATAAGATATCACTTATGAAGATCCTGTAAACATGGCTACACTTGAACTGAGATAGGAAAGAGAACAGTGTCTCACATTGAGAAAACACTCTTATGCCTGCTTAAGGGGGAAGGAGAGGTGGGGTGATGCATAAAACCAGAGTTTGATATAAGCACATGTACCGTTCCAAAAACCAACTATGGAATAGACAAGACCTACACCATCCTCAGTGAAAGGGATTCAAAGCCCCATATTTCCAGCAGAGGAATATATCTGACTACTAAGAATCTTAAAACCTATGGATTGATATGTCTCTGTAAGGGAATCAAGTGTGTCTAGACTGGCATAAACATGGCAGCGAGAATCAGCTAAACCCACTATAAAAAGGAATTTCAAAAACAAAACAAAAAAACTGGGAAATTCTTTACAATTCCTTCAGGGTCTCTGATGAAACCTGGAATGACCCTATCTACAATGACAGCTGGATGTGGCATAAGGCTGGACACTTGGGACTGAGAGGATTGGTGAGATTGGGTGAGCAAATGCAGAACCTTTACAGCACAAATGCCTGGCACCCATTCCATGGGTCCCAACTCTCCAGGTTTAAGGGAATATTACTATAGCTATAACATGTACGGGAAACCTAGAGAACGGACACACTGTGAATACAAAAGGTTTCTAAAACTCAACGAATAGTCCCTCTCCTGGTGCTCCGGTTTGACTTTCCATCTGCTTTACTATCAACCTCCCAACTTGGAGAGACAGCCCCTTTAACCTCCTGGTTCGCACAAGTTTCCAATTTGGCAGAGGATGAAAGGGAAGAGGGAGAACCAATGAGAGAGTAGCTGTTAGGCATTTGGACGGGCACATATCACTGTAATTTCCCGGCAGGAAGAAGAATTATCCAAAGTCTCAGCCACCAACCAGGAACCAGTATAGGTCCTGAACCAAAATTTTGGACTTGCGGTCAGCTCACCAAAAACGAGTTGAAAAATGGAGCTCTTGGGCACAGCAATTCACAAACTGGCCGAGTAATAAAGGACAACTATCGTCCAAAAATGTGTTGAGGGAAGGCAACGAGGCGTACTTGAAAGCGAGGCAGAAGAGCAGGAAACAGATTTCAAGAGGTACGTTGGAATCACCTTTAAAGCACAGGAAGAGGGGCACAACTTCGACAATGATGCACTTGGCCAAAAAGGGCGTAGGCGTTTTCTCCTGAATATATTCAGGAGGAAACGCATACGCCCTTTTTGGCCAAGCAAGCAAGCGGGCAATGCAAATCTGCACTACAAAGAAGTATCACTTCTCACCAGTCAAAAGGGACATCCACAAAATATGTAAAAACCAGAAAGGCAAGACAGGCCCTGGAGAACACGGAGCCTTGTTATGTTGATGGGCGGCATGTAAATTGCCAACTCCCTCTCTGGAGGAGTGCATTGTGTTCCCTAAAACAAGTAAACAACAGAGCTACAGAGCCAAGGGCACTTCCAGTCTAGGGAATATACCTTGGGAAAACTGAATATCAATAAGACAGAGCCACCCCAATATTTAGGGCTGCACTGCTTACAAGGACCTCAACTTGTGTATACCTTAAATATCCCAGGAAATATAAAAATGGTTCAAAAAATTGTGGTACTTACGTACGATGGAATATCCCTCAGCCATGAAATCAATGTCATAAGACCAGTAGCAGCAAAATGGGTGGATTCAGGTACGATGATTCTAAGTGAAATAAGTCACAGAGAAAAAGAAACTTATCATAAGATATCACTTATGAAGATCCTGTAAACATGGCTGCACTTGAACTGAGTTAGGAAAGAGAACAGTGTCTCACATTTAGAAAACACTCTTATGCCTGCTTAAGGGGGAAGGAGAGGTGGGGTGATGCATAAAACCAGAGTTTGATATAAGCACAGGTACCGTTCCAAAAACCAACTATGGAATAGACAAGACCTACACCTTCCTCAGTGAAAGGGACTCAAAACCCCATATTTCCCGCAGAGGAATATATCTGACTAGTAAGAATCTTAAAACCTATGTATTGATATGTCTCCGTAAGGGAATCAAGTGTGTCTAGACTGGCATAAACATGGCAGCGAGAATCAGCTCAAACCCACTATAAAAAGGAATTTCAAAAACAAAACAAAAAAACTGGGAAATTCTTTACAATTCCTTCAGGGTCTCTGATGAAACCTGGAATGACGCTATCTACGACAGCTGGATGTGGCATAAGGCTGGACACTTGGGACTGAGAGGATTGGTGAGATTGGGTGAGCAAATGCAGACCCTTTAAAGCAATAATGCATGGCACACATTCCATGGGTCCCAATTCTCCAGGTTGAAGGGAATATTACTACAGTTATAACATGTACGGGAAACCTAGAGAACGAACACACTCTGAATACGAAAGGTTTCTAAAACTCAACGAATAGTCCCTCTCCTGGTGCTCCAGTTTGACTTTCCATCTGCTTTACTATCAACCTCCCAACTTGAAGAGACAGCCCCTTTAACCTCCTGGTGCGCACAGGTTGCCAATTTGGCAGAGGATGAAAGGGAAAAGGGAGAACCAATGAGAGAGTAGCTGTTAGGCATTTGGGCGGGCACATATCACTGTAATTTCCCGGCAGGAAGAAGAATTAACCATAGTCTCAGCCACCCACCGGGAAGCAGTATAGTTCCTGAACCAAAATTTTGGGTGTGCGGTCAGCTCACCACAAACGAGTTGAAAAATGGAGCTCAGGGGCACAGCAATTCACAAACTGGCCAAGTAATAAAGGGCAACTATCGTCCAAAAATCTGTTGAGGGAAGGCAACGAGGCGGACTTGAAAGCGAGGCAGAAGAGCAGGAAACAGATTTCAAGAGGTACGTTGGAATCGCCTTTAAAGCACAGGAAGAGGGGCACAACTTCGACAATGATGCACTTGGCCAAAAAGGGCGTATGCGTTTTCTCCTGAATATATTCAGGAGGAAACACATACACCCTTTTTGGCCAAGCAAGCAAGCGGGCAATGCAAATCTGCACTACAAAGAAGTATCACTTCCCACCGGTCAAAAGGGACATCCACAAAATGTGTAAAAACCAGAAAGGCAAGACAGGCCCTGGAGAACAGGGAGCCTTGTTATGCTGATGGACGGGATGTAAACTGCCAACTGCCTCTCTGGAGGAGTGCATTGTGTTCCCTAAAATAAGTAAAGAACAGAGCTACAGAGCCAAGGGCACTTCCAGTCTATGGAATATACCTTGGGAAAACTGAAAATCAATAAGACAGAGCCACCCCAATATTTAGGGCTGCACTGCTTACAAGGACCTCAACTTGGGTACACCTTATATATCCCAGGAAATATAAAAATGGTTCAAAAAATTGTGGTACTTACGTACGATGGAATATCCCTCAGCCATGCAATCAATGTCATAAGACCAGTAGCAGCAAAATGGGTGGATTCAGGTACGATGATTCTAAGTGAAATAAGTCACAGAGAAAAAGAAACTTATCATAAGATATCACTTATGAAGATCCTGTAAACATGGCTACACTTGAACTGAGTTAGGAAAGAGAACAGTGTCTCACATTTAGAAAACACTCTTATGCCTGCTTAAGGGGGAAGGAGAGGTGGGGTGATGCATAAAACCAGAGTTTGATATAAACACAGGTACCGTTCCAAAAACCAACTATGGAATAGACAAGACCTACACCTTCCTCAGTGAAAGGGACTCAAAACCCCATATTTCCCGCAGAGGAATATATCTGACTAGTAAGAATCTTAAAACCTATGTATTGATATGTCTCCGTAAGGGAATCAAGTGTGTCTAGACTGGCATAAACATGGCAGCGAGAATCAGCTCAAACCCACTATAAAAAGGAATTTCAAAAACAAAACAAAAAAACTGGGAAATTCTTTACAATTCCTTCAGGGTCTCTGATGAAACCTGGAATGACGCTATCTACGACAGCTGGATGTGGCATAAGGCTGGACACTTGGGACTGAGAGGATTGGTGAGATTGGGTGAGCAAATGCAGACCCTTTAAAGCACAAATGCCTGGCACCCATTCCATGGGTCCCAACTCTCCAGGTTGAAGGGAATATTACTACAGCTATAACATGTACGGGAAACCTAGAGAACGGACACACTGTGAATACGAAAGGTTTCTAAAACTCAATGAATAGTCCCTCTCCTGGTGCTCTGGTTTGACTTTCCATCTGCTTTACTATCAATCTCCCAACTTGGAGAGACAGCCCCTTTAACCTCCTGGTTCGCACAGGTTGCCAATTTGGCAGAGGATGAAAGGGAAGAGGGAGAACCAATGAGAGAGTAGCTGTTAGGCATTTGGACGGGCACATATCACTGTAATTTCCCGGCCGGAAGAAGAATTAACCAAAGTCTCAGCCACCCACCGGGAACCAGCATAGGTCCTGAACCAAAATTTTGGACTTGCGGTCAGCTCACCAAAAACGAGTTGAAAAATGGAGCTCAGGGGCACAGCAATTCACAAACAGGCCAAGTAATAAAGGACAACTATCGTCCAAAAATCTGTTGAGGGAACGCAACGAGGCGGACTTGAAAGCGAGAAAGAATAGCAGGAAACAGATTTCAAGAGGTACGTTGGAATCACCTTTAAAGCACAGGAAGAGGGGCCCAACTTCGACCATGATGCACTTGGCCAAAAAGGGCGTATGCGTTTTCTCCTGAATATATTCAGGAGAAAACGCATACGCCCTTTTTGGCCAAGCAAGCAAGCGGGCAATGCAAATCTGCACTACAAAGAAGTATCACTTCCCACCGGTCAAAAGGGACAACCACAAAATGTGTAAAAACCAGAAAGGCAAGACAGGCCATGGAGAACAGGGAGCCTTGTTATGCTGATGGGCGGGATGTAAATTGCCAACTGCCTCTCTGGAGGAGTGCATTGTGTTCCCTAAAACAAGTAAACAACAGAGCTACAGAGCCAAGGGCACTTCCAGTCTAGGGAATATACCTTGGGAAAACTGAAAATCAATAAGATTGAGCCACCCCAAAATTTAGGGCTGCACTGCTTATAAGAACCTCAACTTGGGTACACCTTAAATATCCCAGGAAATATAAAAATGGTTCAAAAAATTGTGGTACTTACGTACGATGGAATATCCCTCAGACATGAAATCAATGTCATAAGACCAGTAGCAGCAAAATGGGTGGATTCAGGTATGATGATTCTAAGTGAAATAAGTTACACAGAAAATATAAACTTATCATAAGATATCACTTATGAAGTTCCTGTAAACATGGCTACACTTGAACTGAGATAGGAAAGAGAACAGTGTCTCACATTCAGGAAACACTCTTATGCCTGCTTAAGGGGGAAGGAGAGGTGGGGTGATGCATAAAACCAGAGTTTGATATAAGCACAGGTACCGTTCCAAAAACCAACTATGGAATAGACAAGACCTACACCTTCTTCAGTGAAAGGGACTCAAAACCCCATATTTCCCGCAGAGGAATATATCTGACTAGTAAGAATCTTAAAACCTATGTATTGATATGTCTCCGTAAGGGAATCAAGTGTGTCTAGACTGGCATAAACATGGCAGCGAGAATCAGCTCAAACCCACTATAAAAAGGAATTTCAAAAACAAAACAAAAAAACTGGGAAATTCTTTACAATTCCTTCAGGGTCTCTGATGAAACCTGGAATGACGCTATCTACGACAGCTGGATGTGGCATAAGGCTGGACACTTGGGACTGAGAGGATTGGTGAGATTGGGTGAGCAAATGCAGACCCTTTAAAGCAATAATGCATGGCACCCATTCCATGGGTCCCAACTCTCCAGGTTGATGGGAATATTACTACAGCTATAACATGTACAGGAAACCTAGAGAACAGAAACACTGTGAATACGAAAGGTTTCTAAAACTCAACGAATAGTCCCTCTCCTGGTGCTCCGGTATGACTTTCCATCTGCTTTACTATCAACCTCCGAACTTGGAGAGACAGCCCCTTTAACCTCCTGGTGCGCACAGGTTGCCAATTTGGCAGAGGATGAAAGGGAAAAGGGAGAACCAATGAGACAGTAGCTGTTAGGCATTTGGGTGGGCACATATCACTGTAATTTCCCGGCAGGAAGAAGAATTAACCAAAGTCTCAGCCCCCCACCGGGAACCAGTATAGGTCCTGAACCAAAATTTTGGACTTCCGGTCAGCTCACCACAAACGAGTTGAAAAATGGAGCTCAGGGGCACAGCAATTCACAAACTGGCCGAGTAATAAAGGACAACTATCGTCCAAAAATCTGTTGAGGGAAGGCAACGAGGCGGACTTGAAAGCGAGGCAGAAGAGCAGGAAACAGATTTCAAGAGGTACGTTGGAATCGCCTTTAAAGCACAGGAAGAGGGGCACAACTTCGACAATGATGCACTTGGCCATAAAGGGTGTATGCGTGTTCTCCTGAATATATTCAGGAGGAAACGCATACACCCTTTTTGGCCAAGCAAGCAAGCGGGCAATGCAAATCTGCACTACAAAGAAGTATCACTTCCCACCGGTCAAAAGGGACATCCACAAAATGTGTAAAAACCAGAAAGGCAAGACAGGCCCTGGAGAACAGGGAGCCTTGTTATGCTGATGGACGGGATGTAAATTGCCAACTGCCTCTCTGGAGGAGTGCATTGGGTTCCCTAAAACAAGTAAAGGGCAGAGCTACAGAGCCAAGGGCACTTCCAGTCTATGGAATATACCTTGGGAAAACTGAAAATCAATAAGACAGAGCCACGCCAAAATTTAGGGCTGCACTGCTTACAAGGACCTCAACTTGGGTACACCTTAAATATCCCAGGAAATATAAAATTGGTTCAAGAAATTGTGGTACTTACGTACGATGGAATATCCCTCAGCCATGCAATCAATGTCATAAGACCAGTAGCAGCAAAATGGGTGGATTCATGTAGGATGATTCTAAGTGAAATAAGTCACAGAGAAAAAGAAACTTATCATAAGATATCACTTATGATGATCCTGTAAACATGGCTACACTTGAACTGAGTTAGGAAAGAGAACAGTGTCTCACATTTAGAAAACACTCTTATGCCTGCTTAAGGGGGAAGGAGAGGTGGGGTGATGCATAAAACCAGAGTTTGATATAAGCACAGGTACCGTTCCAAAAACCAACTATGGAATAGACAAGACCTACACCTTCCTCAGTGAAAGGGACTCAAAACCCCATATTTCCCGCAGAGGAATATATCTGACTAGTAAGAATCTTAAAACCTATGTATTGATATGTCTCCGTAAGGGAATCAAGTGTGTCTAGACTGGCATAAACATGGCAGCGAGAATCAGCTCAAACCCACTATAAAAAGGAATTTCAAAAACAAAACAAAAAAACTTGGAAATTCTTTACAATTCCTTCAGGGTCTCTGATGAAACCTGGAATGACCCTATCTACAACGACAGCTGGATGTGGCATAAGGCTGGACACTTGGGACTGAGAGGATTGGTGAGATTGGGTGAGCAAATGCAGACCCTTTAAAGCAATAATGCATGGCACCCATTCCATGGGTCCCAACTCTCCAGGTTGAAGGGAATATTACTAGAGTTATAACATGTACGGGAAACCTAGAGAACGGACACACTGTGAATACGAAAGGTTTCTAAAACTCAACGAATAGTCCCTCTCCTGGTGCTCCGGTTTGACTTTCCATCTGCTTTACTATCAACCTCCCAACTTGAAGAGACAGACCCTTTAACCTCCTGGTTCGCACAGGTTGCCAATATGGCAGCGGATGAAAGGGAAGAGGGAGAACCAATGAGAGAGTAGCTGTTAGGCATTTGGACGGGCACATATCACTGTAATTTCCCGGCAGGAAGAAGAATTAACCAAAGTCTCAGCCACCCACCGGGAACCAGTATAGGACTTGAACCAAAATTTTGGACTTGCGGTCAGCTCACCAAAAACGAGTTGAAAAATGGAGCTCAGGGGCACAGCAATTCACAAACTGTCCGAGTAATAAAGGACAACTATCGTCCAAAAATCTGTTGAGGGAAGGCAACGAGGCGGACTTGAAAGCGAGGCAGAAGAGCAGGAAACAGATTTCAAGAGGTACGTTGGAATCGCCTTTAAAGCACAGGAAGAGGGGCACAACTTCGACAATGATGCACTTGGCCAAAAAGGGCGTATGTGTTTTCTCCTGAATATATTCAGGAGGAAACGCATACGCCCTTTTTGGCCAAGCAAGCAAGCGGGCAATGCAAATCTGCACTACAAAGAAGTATCACTTCTCACCGGTCAAAAGGGACATCCACAAAATGTGTAAAAACCAGAAAGGCAAGACAGGCCCTGGAGAACACGGAGCCTTGTTATGCTGATGGGCGGCATGTAAGTTGCCAACTGCCTCTCTGGAGGAGTGCATTGTGTTCCCTAAAACAAGTAAACAACAGAGCTACAGAGCCAAGGGCACTTCCAGTCTAGGGAATATACCTTGGGAAAACTGAAAATCAATAAGACAGAGCCACCCCAATATTTAGGGCTGCACTGCTTACAAGGACCTCAACTTGTGTATACCTTAAATATCCCAAAAAATATAAAAATGGTTCAAAAAATTGTGGTACTTACGTACGATGGAATATCCCTCAGCCATGAAATCAATGTCATAAGACCAGTAGCAGCAAAATGGGTGGATTCAGGTACGATGATTCTAAGTGAAATAAGTTACAGAGAAAAAGAAACTTATCATAAGATATCACTTATGAAGATCCTGTAAACATGGCTGCACTTGAACTGAGTTAGGAAAGAGAACAGAGTCTCACATTTAGAAAACACTCTTATGCCTGCTTAAGGGGGAAGGAGAGGTGGGGTGATGCATAAAACCAGAGTTTGATATAAGCACAGGTACCGTTCCAAAAACCAACTATGGAATAGACAAGACCTACACCTTCCTCAGTGAAAGGGACTCAAAACCCCATATTTCCCGCAGAGGAATATATCTGACTAGTAAGAATCTTAAAACCTATGTATTGATATGTCTCTGTAAGGGAATCAAGTGTGTCTAGACTGGCATAAACATGGCAGCGAGAATCAGCTCAAACCCACTATAAAAAGGAATTTCAAAAACAAAACAAAAAAACTGGGAAATTCTTTACAATTCCTTCAGGGTCTCTGATGAAACCTGGAATGACGCTATCTACAACGACAGCTGGATGTGGCATAAGGCTGGACACTTGGGACTGAGAGGATTGGTGAGATTGGGTGAGCAAATGCAGACCCTTTAAAGCAATAATGCATGGCACACATTCCATGGGTCCCAACTCTCCAGGTTGAAGGGAATATTACTACAGTTATAACATGTACGGGAAACCTAGAGAACGAACACACTCTGAATACGAAAGGTTTCTAAAACTCAACGAATAGTCCCTCTCCTGGTGCTCCAGTTTGACTTTCCATCTGCTTTACTATCAACCTCCGAACTTGGAGAGACAGCCCCTTTAACCTCCTGGTGCGCACAGGTTGCCAATTTGGCAGAGGATGAAAGGGAAAAGGGAGAACCAATGAGAGAGTAGCTGTTAGGCATTTGGGCGGGCACATATCACTGTAATTTCCCGGCAGGAAGAAGAATTAACCAAAGTCTCAGCCACCCACCGGGAAGCAGTATAGGTCCTGAACCAAAATTTTGGGTGTGCGGTCAGCTCACCACAAACGAGTTGAAAAATGGAGCTCAGGGGCACAGCAATTCACAAACTGGCCAAGTAATAAAGGACAACTATCGTCCAAAAATCTGTTGAGGGAAGGCAACGAGGCGGACTTGAAAGCGAGGCAGAAGAGCAGGAAACAGATTTCAAGAGGTACGTTGGAATCGCCTTAAAAGCACAGGAAGAGGGGCACAACTTCGACAATGATGCACTTGGCCAAAAAGGGCGTATGCGTTTTCTCCTGAATATATTCAGGAGGAAACACATACACCCTTTTTGGCCAAGCAAGCAAGCGGGCAATGCAAATCTGCACTACAAAGAAGTATCACTTCCCACCGGTCAAAAGGGACATCCACAAAATGTGTAAAAACCAGAAATGCAAGACAGGCCCTGGAGAACAGGGAGCCTTGTTATGCTGATGGACGGGATGTAAATTGCCAACTGCCTCTCTGGAGGAGTGCATTGTGTTCCCTAAAATAAGTAAAGAACAGAGCTACAGAGCCAAGGGCACTTCCAGTCTATGGAATATACCTTGGGAAAACTGAAAATCAATAAGACAGAGCCACCCCAAAATTTAGGGCTGCACTGCTTACAAGGACCTCAACTTGGGTACACCTTATATATCCCAGGAAATATAAAAATGGTTCAAAAAATTGTGGTACTTATGTACGATGGAATATCCCTCAGCCATGAAATCAATGTCATAAGACCAGTAGCAGCAAAATGGGTGGATTCAGGTACGATGATTCTAAGTGAAATAAGTCACAGAGAAAAAGAAACTTATCATAAGATATCACTTATGAAGATCCTGTAAACATGGCTACACTTGAACTGAGTTAGGAAAGAGAACAGTGTCTCACATTTAGAAAACACTCTTATGCCTGCTTAAGGGGGAAGGAGAGGTGGGGTGATGCATAAAACCAGAGTTTGATATAAGCACAGGTACCGTTCCAAAAACCAAATATGGAATAGACAAGACATACACCTTCCTCAGTGAAAGGGACTCAAAACGCCATATTTCCCACAGAGGAATATATCTGAGTAGGAAGAATCGTAAAACCTATGTATTGATATGTTTCCGTAAGGGAATCAAGTGTGTCTAGACTGGCATAAACATGGCAGCGAGAATCAGCTCAAACCCACTATAAAAAGGAATTTCAAAAACAAAACAAAAAAACTGGGAAATTCTTAACAATTCCTTAAGGGTCTCTGATGAAACCTGGAATGACCCTATCTACACTGACAGCTGGATGTGGCATAAGGAGGGACATTGGGTAT